>NC_143259.1:24588157-24891188 GCF_984573655.1 Nuphar pumila | reverse complement strand
CAAGGGAGGGGCCGAGCCCCCCTTCTCGCTCTCTTGTTGGGTCGACAGGGGAGGGGCTGCGCCCCCCTGCTCCCTCTGTTTTCGGCAGGGGAGGGGGTCGAGCCCCCATCCTTGCTCCCTCTTATTTCAGGGGAGGGGCTGAGTCCCTCCCTATTTTTGGCAGGGGAGGGGCAGATCCCCCCTCCTTGCTCTTGATTTTATTATATATATATATTATATATTTTCATATCAAGATAATGTTTGTATAATTGATTTGAAATTTTGAATGTATTTTTTTTTTGTGTTTTCAGGATAAAAATGACGGATAAAGGAAAATGACTTGCGTCATCCTCATCCTAACATGTGAGTTCTGCTACTAGTTTTGCTGATAGTTATAGTGAAATTGATGATGTGGGGCCACTATGGGTACATGTAGATAAACTTGCAAAAACTGGAGAAGGAGATGGTGGAAACAAGAGATTTTGGTGCAAGCTCTGCGAAAGAGATTTTGTTGGGTCTTACACAAGAGTGAAGACTCATTTGTTGAAGATATCAGGACATGGCATTTCAGGATGCAGAAAAGTTGATGAGGCAATGTGAAGACAATACAAGAAGAATATGAGAAGAGAGACAATGGCCGATTCTTGTGCAGTTAGTGTGCATTTGCAAGCCACCAAGAAGATGTTGAAAAAAAAGAAAAGTCAATGTAGGAGGTAGAGGAACGATACAAGCAACATTCAATACATATGAAAGAGAAGAATTGGATAGAAAAGTTGGGAGGTATTTTTATTCTAGTTCACTCCCATTTAATGTGGTTAGAAATCCTTATTGGAAGGATTTAGTAACATCCTTGGCAAATTGTAATTTGAGTGATTATGTGCCTCCAAGTTCAGAAAAAATATGAACCACACTTCTAGCTGAAGAGAGTGCAAATATGGAGAGGTTGCTGGAGATTAAAAAATATTCATGAGAGCAAAATGAAGTTTCTATTGTGTCTGATGGATGAACAAATATTCAAAGGCGTCCACTGATCAATTTCATTGCTTGTTCGCTTAGTGGCCCAATATTCTTGAAAGCAGTTGATGCATCTCGGGAATATAAAAATGCAGAGTATTTGAAGGGGTTGTTTATAGAAGTCATAAAAGAAGTGGGTGATCAGAAAGTGGTACAAATCATTACAGACAATGCTCTAGTTTGTAAAAGTGCAACGTTGAGTTTGTAGAGTGAGTACCCTCATATTTTTTGGACTCCCTATGTAGCACACAACTTAAATCTAGCCCTAAAGAGCATCTGCAACCCCAAAGAAGAAGAAAATTCACAAGCATATGTTTTATGTTCATGAATTGAAGATTTAGAAAGAAATGTCAAAAGCATTAGGAATTTTGTTGTTAACCACCATCATGCTAATGCTATATTTAATAGGCATTCTGACCTAAAATTGTTGAAGGTCGCTGAAACACGCAGATGATATCAAGGCTCAAGAAATAAAAAAATTCATTCATTCTTGATGATGAGTTTTGGGATAGAGTGATATACTTCCTTCAATTTACGCAACCTATTTGGGAAATGTTAAGAGAAGTTGATAAGGATGAGCCCGTGCTTCACAGAGTTTATGAATTGTGGGATAATATGATTGAAAAAATACAAGCTATAGTTTTCAAGCATGAAGAAAAAAATCCTGCATTAGATGATTCAGAATTTTTTAATCATATTCATTCAATTTTAGTCAGAAGATGGGATAAGAGCAACACTCCTTTGCATTGCATGGCACATTGTCTTAATCCAAAATATTATGCAAATAAGTGGCGGGCTGATGGTATTGGTTGTGTCCCTCCAAATTTAGACCTAGAGCTATCAAGACATAGAAATATGTGTATGACAAAACTTTTTTCAAAAGCATATCTTCTACATCAAGTCACACAAGAGTTTGGAAAATTTTCGTCTTCGAGATTATATGGACCGACGTTATTCGTAAGAGAAGAGGATAATATAGATTCTATCACATGGTGGTCAACATTTGGATCAGAAACACCTTTTCTCCAACGTCTTGCATTAAGATTGCTATCGCAGCCTACTAGTTCATCTTGTTGTGAAAGAAATTGGAGCACATATTTTCAAATCCACAACATGAAGAGAAACAAACTCACCAGCAAGCGTGCAGAGGATTTAGTATATTTTCTTTCAAATCTTGGATTACTTTCGCGAACCAATGATGAATACATATACTAATTTGCTCTCTTAGTTATTTGATTATTTCTTAGTTTTTCATTTAAATATACTTGTATTGTATTTAACATTTTCAAATTGGGTTTGTAACGCAGACAAGGAACATCCAAATTTTGGGATGTAAACCCAAAAGAGTGTGACTTCGAGGGAGAGCATGATTTCAACATAACAAACATGGATTTAGTGTTAGAAAGTGACTTTGAATACTTTAGGTTCGATAATGAACCCATACACATGCACATTAAGTGCGAATATACCCACTCAAGGGAACAACACAAGCACATCATGTGCTAATACATAAACCTATAAAAGGGGTAAATATGACATAAAGTCATAAGTTGAATATTATTGAAGAAAGAGGGTAAAAACCCTATACAATGGAGCATAAGCTCCTCCAAGCGATGAAAAATACAAAGGGGGAGACCCCTATTTATAACACAAGAGAGGAGCCACCTAGGGGGCTCCCAAAGGAGTCGTTGGGAGCCCCCAACGGTCACATTTGTGACCGTTGGGGGCTCCCCAACGACTCTTTGGGGAGCCTCCCTAGGTGGCGCAAACCACAAAAAAGGGAAAAATAAAAAAGAAAATTAAAAATAAAATTACAAACATATTCCAAATGGAATATGTGTAAAAACTGTGAAATGTCTAAACTACCCCTATGCCTATAAATAGATAAATATATATTTTATATATATAATTAGGATAATACATATGCATATATACCATATATGAATATGTATTATCCTTTATATATATAAAATATATATAATATTACAATTGTTGAATGATACATTTTAACACCCCCTCTCAAGCTTTGCGTGGGGGAACAAAAAGATTGAAGAAAGCAAGAGGAAGAATCTCAAGGCTTCAAGAGCCTTCAGTACGAATGCCATTGTAAATGTCTTCCTCCAACGTCTTTAACGATGAGCACCTTCCATGATCTATCCAAGGTACTTCTTTTCCTCTTATCTTCAAGATCCTGAGGAACAACAACAAAGAAACAAGTAAAACATATCTTTGCACTTTATTCAATTGGAACATTTCTAACAAGCTTAATTGAAACCATATCGGATGACACATCCGCAAAACAATTGTGCAAAAATATAACTTATGCATAGAAATTTGAAGCACATGATAGTATACTTATTTTAGCATGAAAAGTAAATTTAGAAAACCAAAGTTTCAAAATCATACATCATGTTAAAGAGTGAGCGGAAGCAAATTATGCGGAAATGAATTGCAAGAATGCACAAATGCATTATGCATTTATAAGGTCCATCAATGGACAATCACAACCCCATAATGGGAAATAACAAAATGGTCCACTAAGGGACACCACAATAAGCCTACGAAGAGGCATAAGCTACATATGCTTTAATGAAAGAGGGCCTTAAAAGGCCATAAAGAGCATATGCATATATTATCATGAAATGAATTAATACTTAAAAGAATCATTAATGAATCATGCTTCAAACATGTAATGAAGTGCCAAACAAGAGAAACGAAGTCTCCAAGCATACTTTAGACAAAATAAACACAAGAGTTCACAAGGTTTTAAATCCATTTACGAGGCAAAACGAAGAGTGTTATTTGAATAGAAAATCTTATCCATTTAGGAAAATCTCACTCAATTGACAAAAAACACATTTTGCATACAAAAGTGGCCAAAAAACCATAAGCACTTAGTTCATCCATTACAAACAACTACCTCATTAGTCCTCCAAAACCCATAAATCAAGTGTATAAGCTACTAGATCAAAAATATAAATATAATGCCATTAAAGGCCAAAGACACACACAAAGGTGTGCAAAAGAACCTCTTGTCTACATATAATAATACTTGAAATGAGTGCATCTACAACAAGAACAAGATAATACACGCCAACATGGACCAAAAGCATCTCTTGTCTACGTAAAACTACACTCAAAACCAAGTATGTTCAGCTACTAGAACAAGAGTAACAAGCCAACCATGGGCTAAAACACAATACATCTCTTGTCTACATAAGATGACACTTGAAATGAGTGAAATAAGCCAACCATGAGCATACATCTCAACAACTAGAACAAGGACACAAACGCCAACATGGACTAAAATCACACACCATGGTGTGAATCAACGTGCCTTGTCTACATAAAATAACACTCAAGACAAGTGTGTTCAGCTACTAGACCAAGAGAGCAAAAGCCAACAAAGGGCTACCAACACACGAAGGTGTAATAAAATTCTTGTCTTCATATGATGATACTTAGATAAGGGGCATAAAAGGAGAAGACTTTTGAGGAAATAAAACTTGTAATGACAAACATATAAATAAAACCTTGAAACAATATTCTTCAAAAAAGAATACCCATAACAATATCATTTTGAAATAAAATGTGTGAATATACACACACCAAGAACACTTGTGCACAAAATCACAAAACATAAATGTGCAAATGCACTCATATGATTCATAAACAATAAAAGGTTGGGCAATAACCCCAAAACCTTGATTTTAATATACCTTAAAACATTTAAGGTTTTAAACATCATATATCCATCACATTTATATATAAATAAGAGCATCCATAAGATCAATGGCTAACATTAAACAAGTGACACACTCATATACCAAATCATTCTAGAGTCCCAAGGTGCCCATAACTCACCTCAACCACCATCTATAATATGGTAAGTGGACAAACTAAAAAGACATAACAATGAGTGACACACTCATAATTAGAGATCATATACCAAATCATTCTAGAGTCCTAAAGTGCCCATAACTCACCTCAATTACCATCTATAATATGGCAAGTGAACAATCTAGAATGATATAACACGAGGTGCCCATAACTCACCTCAACAAACATCTCTAATAAAACAATAATAAGGCCAAACAAATGATGCATTAAATAACATATGATGGGCAAATATAAATGCCACAAAAAGGCAATAAACACTTTAGGAATCATTTTTCAAAGAAAAGAGGACTGATTAAAAATTGAATCAAAGGTCCAATATAATCAATCACAATAATATGCTTTATAACAACAATTTTGCATAAATCCGAATTATGCTTAATCTTCAAAAGAAGTCATTTATACAAAAAGGCTTATTATGCAACTAACACAATTTATGAAATATTAAGCAACATCATGATCATTATCAAAAGACTCAATAAACACAACATGAAATACTTAAGCTATGTCATGTGTGAGAAAGGAATTGGAATCATCCAAGAAACAAATCAAGCCTTTATAATTTGCAATTATATGTATACCAAGATGTAAAATGGCAATAATCTTAAATGTGTAAATTTAGGACAACATGTACCAAGATATTGCGGAAGCATTCATAATGATAAAAGAAACAATCTTACAAGTTCATAAAAAATAAACACAAGCCCTAAAGGAGGCAATAGAAACATCTCTTTATTGAAAATAGAGTATCATGTGAAAATGTCTACGAAGAGACAATACACATACAAGCATAAATACTTTATAGAAGAAGTGCACGAAAGCACTCACACAACACTTGAACAAAATACAAAAAAAAAGCATATAAATAATAAACATGCGATAATGCGTGTATTTCATAAAATGGAAGCAAATGCTTGAGACTCTCAAGCTTTAATTATGTAATTATATGCTTGATAAATGCAATTTAAGACAAAGAAGACCATATTATGGCCAATGTAGGCATCCTTAGAGATACAATTAAGAGGTTTTGAAACTTTATATGAAAAATACAAACAAACATGTTTATAAAGTTGTATCATTAGAAGAAAACTCAAAAATTAATGAAGTCTTTTATACCAAAGGATGCAATAGATACACTATGCATTCTATATAGTGTGAGAAGATTTTAAAAGATCTTTCCTAATGAACACAATGGTTCATACAACGTATTTATCACAAATAATTTTTCAAAATCCTTTAACCAAACCAAAACCATTGAAACATCATTGACAAGAACTACTTAGGATTCATAACAAAGATTTAGATGTGAAAGATTCTTATACAAGAATTATATCAAGATTTTTCAAAAAAATGCACTAAAATCCATAAACAAGGGAAAAACTCAAAACCAATTAGACTTTATATGAGAGAAAAGATTTTTTAAACAAAGATCATTAATCAAGAGATCATATATAATCTTTAAAAGTTAATTTATGAAATACTTATGTAATCATCATAAATCCCACATAATTGAAGACAATTTTAAGAAAGAACATAAATTACTATTTATATGTGATGAGTAATCGATAAACATATAAACAAGAATTTATATATTTGAATAGCAAAACAAGTTTACTAAATTTAAAAGGAGATATTTTTAAAAAAATTTGAACATGCGAAATATGAAAAGAGGTGATTCAACTATTATAAACACTTCATATGCAAAAAACAATTTCATAATGCATAATATGTTAAGAAAAGAGATACATACCAAAAACTTAAGAAAAAAGAGAAGGACAATGAATACTTCACCATTTCTTTGATCAACACACTTTCCGTTGCATCAAAGGACAACCCCATCGTGACCACGCTCTGATACCATGTTAGAAAGTGACTTTGAATACTTTAGGTTCGATAATGAACCCATACACATGCACATTAAGTGCGAATATACCCACTCAAGGGAACAACACAAGCACATCATGTGCTAATACATAAACCCATAAAAGGGGTAAATATGACATAAAGTCATAAGTTGAATATTATTGAAGAAAGAGGGTAAAAACCCTATACAATGGAGCATAAGCTCCTCCAAGCGATGAAAAATACAAAGGGGGAGACCTCTATTTATAACACAAGAGAGGAGCCACCTAGGGGGCTCCCAAAGGAGTCGTTGGGAGCCCCCAGCGGTCACATTTGTGACCGTTGGGGGCTCCCCAACGACTCTTTGGGGAGCCTCCCTAGGTGGCGCAAACCACAAAAAAGGGAAAAATAAAAAATAAAATTACAAACATATTCCAAATGGAATATGCGTAAAAACTGTGAAATGTCTAAATTACCCCTATGCCTATAAATAGATAAATATATATTTTATATATATAATTAGGATAATACATATGCATATATACCATATATGAATATGTATTATCCTTTATATATATAAAATATATATAATATTACAATTCTTGAATGATACATTTTAACATTTAGTTGAGCCTAATATTCCTTCTAATGATGCATTTGATGATGAAGAAGAAAATTATTAAGATCCATTACTTCATCAGGATATACTTTGGTATGTAATTTAGTTCTTTTCTGCTTTACTTATTTGATAGTTAGGTTGATATATTGCATGCATGATGAATGATATTATGACAATGTTAACTGTTAAAACTTTAAAATTATATATATATATATATACTTTTTTTTTTTTACATTTTTTGCCCTGCCGCACCCAAGGTTTTTGAAAGTGCCGCACCCCCGCACCCGCACCCATGTGACATAGGTTCTCGGTAAGATTTTAAGATAACTACCCATTCCGATGTTGTGAAACCATTGATAGTTGACAAAGCACCTTTCAAGCTTGCATTGGACATTATCAGAACCTTTTTTGTTATTGGTCAAAGTAAATTTATGAAGAGGATCATCAATTTCGAAAAGACCAGCAACAAATATGAAATTATGCAAATGAGAACATGACTGCGAGAGAGGTGACAAACTCATTTTTTCAGAGGGGCTGAGAACACAAACAAAAAATCCTTGTTTTTATGTCTCAAAGGCTGAAATCTATTTGAAGATATCATAGGTTCAATGATAAACATAACATCAGTAACTCTGCATGTGTTAATTTTTTCGCAAAACCTCTAATATTCCAAGACAACATTCTCATTGCAAATTGGATGAGTTACCTTGGCCCGCTTTATCATTAGACTCCCTAGTTGTCACTTTAGAACAGGTTGTGAGCCCTTCCAAGACTACTGACCTGATCCTGAGAGTTCTTTTTAGGTCTACCTGGTTTCCTCTTGCCCTCCGACTCCTGGAGACCAACAACAGAGCCAGCCACACTGCCTTTCACCCCTTGAGGCTCAAAAGCACCAGAACCAGTAGGCTGAGTCTGTAGGACACTTGAACCATCAATCACTTGAGGCACCAACTCAGCCACTCGATTCAGCTATAACAACTAACAACCCATCATTATCACTGTCATGAAAAACCTCAACAACCACATCTCTAGCCGAGCTCAAGATTTTAGGTACCATGATTGCAGGCTGGACAATAATCTCCTCTGCAGAAACATTATGCTGCTGTAAATTCCCAGCACAGTCATTGCCCGGAAGATCTCCTACAACATCTTCGGCCGTGATTAAGGTGACAGGAGCCATAACAGGCTGGGTAACAACCGCCTCAGCAGGAATATCGCGTTCAACCGAATCTGATTGAATAACACCATCATCATTTGTCACATCTTCATGGTTAACATTGATAGATTCATCATCATGCTGAGAATGCATTGATTTCGTTTCATCATCTACAATATCCTCAAGTTGATTTAGAACAACAAATTTGTTGATATTCTCATTATTAACAACCTTCGGGATGTCTTCTTCTTAACCTCTTGCCAACCTTCACCATGCTGCTATTCGAATTAAAAGGCATAGATGGACGTTTTATAGGCACTGATCAGATCCATGCGTTCTAGCATTGCAAATGCCACAGATTCTATTTGATGACTGATACTCAAATCTCAGGTCACCACTAAAAGATTTACCCAACATGATTGGGATCGAATAAGGCATATCTAAATTAACCTGCACTTCAATCGATATGCATTCATAGTGAAACCTCACCTGGGAAGAGGTTCGTTCATCAGTTGCAACAAGTTTTCCATTAAATGCTTCAACGATCAGATAAAAGACATCATTACACCATACTGCTGGTGGAAGACCAAAAACACACCCACACAGGCATTGTGTGGAGGCCATGGAACTTAGGTATACTGGCACCATCCCACTGCTCCATAAGTAGAGTTCTTCCCGCCACTATCCATGGGCCTCTTCGCAGAACAGAATTCAAGTCTTCTTTGCAAGTGAAAGCATAGAATGATGTGCCTTTTCTTTTTTCTTTTGTTTTTTGAGGCTGGGTCTAGTGGGAATCATGGCCTCTTGGTTAAAGATAGCATGAAACTTGAGTAGATCAGGTATCACATTTTTTTCATTACATGCTTAGTGGTCAAACACATGTTTTCAGCTCGACTAAGAAAATTGGTATTTTTAGGTTAATATAGAGTTCATACTTTATCACTTAGGTTGGTGTTATTCATTCAAGGACCAGAATTACTGGAGTGCCTTGTATAGATAGGAAGCATGCTTTCTCAGAAGTTTGCTTCAAAAGCTCAAAACTATTACTTTCCAAATGTGATGGGAATGTCGTTTCTTTTGTGCTTCTCATATGCATCTTATCATGCTTATTTTTGTGTTTTTTTTCACTTCTTTGTACTCTTGTGTGCTTTCCATGCACTTCTTTTGCACTTTCCCCAAGTTAGTAGCCATGATCTCTAAATTTTGACATCTTAATTTCTACACCAAAAAATCATGATATTGAATAATGAACATTTTTGTTTTTAGTTTCCTTTTTACATTATTATAATAAAATCTATTTGTGGTTTTATGTTTTTTCCGTTTCTCTGATTTGGACATCCAACTCTACCCACTTCGTTAATGCTAATGGTCTTGTAACGCCCCAAAATTTCGAACCTTATAAATTCCTTGAAATAGTTGGAAAATTTCTTTTCTTTACAGAGTTTATTTCTAAAATCAACGGAAACGATTTCTTTTAAAAGAAAAAGGACAGGTTTGACAACCTTGAGCACGTTAGCGAGAAAACAAAGATTTACCATGGACGATCTGCAATAATACTTAGGAAACCATTTCTTCTATTTAAAGAGAGTATCAAGTTTGTACAAAATTTGGGTTTCCTCAAGGGAAAACCGTATCAAAAACCAAAATGTCCAGGAGAAGAACTACGAGCAGAAACAATGGATCCTTAAATCATCTCGCAGTCGCGCCATCGCCTGATGCACCTAATCGTCACCTGTATCCATGAAATGGGTTAGTTTTGCGAAAAACTAGCAGGAGAGTACAAAGACAGAAAGAATTAAATTAGGCATAGATAATTTATGCAACAGGTAGTAACGAGCAAACTAAGCAGATGGACTGGAGGAATAAGCAAGTACAACAAACTGAAAAGGGTGTGCATGCTCAATTTAGTTATTACTTGATAACCGGCCATGCGGGTACATACATGGCACGTGAGTCGAAACAGTCGAATCCAAGCCGAGTGTTCATTATGTTAAGTATTTTAATATACCTCGGTTGTCTGACTGAATCCTATTCCTATGGAGACGACCGATGGTCGAGAGAGTAAGTCCCCAAGGCCTGATAGGGATGCATCCAACTTCTGCAGAAGTGTTAGGCTAACTTATGTAGCCCCTATCCCTCCCCCTAACCTCCGATGACTGGGGAAAAACGGGTCTTTTGCCCTTTTAAAAAGCCATAAATGGTCTGTCCATCGGAGTTGGTACCCTTCGTCCTCTCTCTTGACGAAGCCAAGTTGAATTGAGCGCGACGGGGTTTCTTAGCCGTTGCCTCATTCTTCATGCTCTGGTCCATTAGACTGAAACGAGCATCTTGCCTATGAAGGCGATCCCATTTTTTTTATGTGTTTTCAACAATGTGCACTAAGCATCAATCGAAGTCATAAGACTCTCTCATCCAATCGTCGTAGTACTAACATGTCTCGCATGTTCAAGAAGTACACTTACGAGGAAAGGGGATACAGGTCCTTAATAGGAGCCTCGGGAGTGTGTTTCGTAAAGATATAATGTTTTTAAAAGCTATTTTAACATTTCAAATCTTTCGAAACGACACACAACTTGCCAACATATGACATGTGATTTTCTCGAATCTGACATCCGATGACGCAGTGTCTGGGTGCTATGTAAGTCACGACACTGGTTTTGGTAAATGGGTTTCACAAATGAACCTATCACCCAACAACTTGATCTTGCCCCAGATCAAGGGTTTTCCCAAAACATATCGGGTAGAAAGAGGAATAGGTATTCCTCCCGAATACACTGAGTCTATGGCAAGGCAAAAACAAAAGACAATAATGCGAAAAAGGAAGTGCCTGGGCGCGAAGCGCGACGACAAACAAGATCTGCGAAAGCAAGGGACAAGGATCGCGAAACCGATTCCTTGAATTAAAAGACAGTAAGTAGTAAATACGAAAGCAAAAGCCTGGGCGCAAAGCGCGACGGCAACAAAAACAGGAAGTGCGCAAGCAAAGGACAAGGACCGCGAAACCGCGTCCTTGAATTAAAAGACAATAAGCAGTAAATACGAAAGTAAAAGCCTGGGCGCAAAGCGCGACGACAAACTGAAATAGGAAATGCGAAAGCAAAGGACAAGGATTACGAAACCACGTCCTTGATTTAAAAGTGTACTTATATACGTATAAGTATATAAATATATCATTAAGTCCTTTCGATTATTAATTATTTAAGCTTGATTTAATTATTTAAGTCCTTGTGCAACTTCTCCTACCTTGGGGTATTGCGAGAATGGAGTCGTCTACGAACGTAGGTGATTGTCGGTTTAGTTCGCGGGGCGCGAACGGGCTCCGTTGCGTAAACTGCAAAAATACGTAGTTTAGCATGCATAAAAAGAATAGATAGGGAGAAAGCTTAGTTTCTCCGCAATCCACTGCAGGGGTCATTGGTCCCTATAGTTGCGAAAGAGAACGGGGTAGGGTCCAATGACCCATACCGTTAAAAGAGATGGGTGCAGGGGCCAAATGGCCCTTGTCGAGTTTTGCTCGACAAGAAAATGGGACAGGGGCCAGAGGCTCCTGTCGGTCTAAAGAGGGGCAGGGGCCATTGGCCCCTGCTGGGTTTCAAGGAAAAGAGGGGGAGTGTGGGGGCCAAAGGGGCCCCCCTGCGGCTTATTAGGAGAGGTGGCAGGGGCCAATGGCCCCTGTCGAGCCTCTGCTCGATAGGAAAGAGAGACAGGGGCCAGAGGCCCCTGTCGGTCAAGGGAGGGGCTGGGGCCATCGGCCCCTGCTGGGTTTCCAAGAGGTGAGGCAGGGGCCGAAGGCCCCTGCTTCCTTTCTTAAGGAAAGGGTAGGGGCCATCGGCCCCTACACGAAGGGAAGGGCAGGGGCCATGGCCCCTGCCAGAAAATTAAAAAGGGCTGGGGGCTCCGCCCCCTGCCTGCTAAGAAGATGAGGGCAAGGGGGGCGGAGCCCCCTTGCCTGTCGAAAAAAAGAGGAAGGTAAGGGGGCGGAGCCCTTTGCCTGTCGAGAAAGATGAAGGCAAGGGGGCGAAGCCCCTTGCCTGCCGAAAAAGAGGAGGAAGGCTCGGCAGGGGCTGCCGGCCTTCCGGCGAACCAACAGAAGAAGAGAGGGGGGCGGGGTGATTACCTGGGCTGCCGAGGAGCAAGGAGGTCGCCGGGGAGGGGCTCGCCGACGAGTGGATGCCGTGAAGGGGAGTGAGGGAATGAGGGGGAGAAAGAGAGAGCAGAGACATAGGGAGAGAGACGAGAGATGAGAGAGAGAGTCGGGTGTCGGGGGAGGCTCATAGGCCCTCCCCTCTCCCCTCTTGCCTTTTAATAGGGAGGGGGCGCACACAGGGCCCGCCCCCTGTGTCGCCGGAGAAGCCCCTTGCCGTGGGCTGCCAGCCCCTCTGAAAAAGGAGTTTTCGAGGGGCTGGGCACGGGTTGGATTCGGGTCGGGTCTGGACTCGACCCAGGTCCGTTCTCTTTAAATTTTTTTTTTTTAACTGGTTTTGACATCCAATCCTTCTTAAAATAATTTCGTCCTCGAAATTAAATTGAACTTAACGATCAAAGTACAAGTCAGGGTATTTCTCCCTAATAGCAGAGTCAGGCTCCCAAGTACATTTCTCTATTCCATGGAGCTTCCAACACACTTTTACAAGAGATATCGTCTTAGATCTAAGCAGTTGCTCTCGACGATCAACGATCTCGACTGGTCTTTCCTCGAAAGACAAATCCTTCTGAATGTCTACATCATCATAATGGATGATGTGTGATGGGTCGTGAACGTATTTTCGAAGCATGGATACGTGAAAAACATTATGGATCTGAGCGTACTGAGGCGGTAAAGCCACACGATAAGCTGCTTCACCAATCCGTTCCAGGATCTCGAACGGTCCGACAAATCTAGGGCTTAACTTTCCTTTTTTTCCAAAACGAAAAACGCTCTTCGTGGGAGATACCTTAACAAAAACCATATCTCCTATCGAGAAGGTGAGCTCTCGACGACGACGATTCGCGTAACTTTTTTGCCGACTCTGTACAGTACGGAGTCGCTCTCGTATCATCTGCACCTGCTGAGTGTAGTGTTGTAGCACTACAGGAGATTCCATCCTTCGCTCGCCAACCTCGTCCCAGTAGAGAGGCGAACGACAAGACTTTCCATACAAGGCCTCGTAAGGGGCCATCCCGATGCTAGCATGATAACTGTTATTGTACGCGAATTCGGCCAGACTGGTATGAGAATACCATTCTCCCTTCCAGTCCATCATGCACGCACACAGCATGTCCTCCAAAGTCTGAATTGTGCGTTCAGACTGTCCGTCAGTCTGAGGGTGAAAAGCGGTACTGAACTTTAAATTCGTACCCAACGCGATTTGAAGTTGTCCCCAAAACCTCGAGGTAAACCTCGGATCACGATCGGAGATGATAGATACTGGAACACCGTGCAACCTCACAATCTCACGAATGTAGAGATCCACCAAACTGTCTAAGGACTGACTAATACGGATAGGAAGGAAATGAGCCTTGGTGAGTCTGTCAACGATCACCCAAATCGCATCGTTCTTTCTTCGTGTCCTTGGCAAACCGACGATAAAGTCCATAGTGATGTCTTTCCACTTCCATTGTGGGATATCCATTTGTTGCATCACTCCGCCAGGTCGTTGATGCTCGATCTTAATCTGCTGGCAAGTCAAACACTTAGGGATGTATTCGGCCACGTCTCACTTCATTCCGCTCCACCAATATCTGCGCTGCAAGTCTTTGAACATCTTCGTGCCTCCCAGGTGAATCGTATATTTGGATTTATGGGCCTCTTCGAGAATTTCGTCTCTCAAAACGGGATCATTTGGGACCCAAAGACGATTTTTGAGCCAAATGCTTCCATCGTCCTTAAGTCGGAAAGGAGTATCGGTCTGCTGTGTACGAGCCTTCAGCTTCTCGTACTGCGCATCAGTCTTTTGCCCAGCAAGGATCTTGGCTAATAGCTCAGGTTGAGCTATCTGATTAGAAAGACTGATAGAATTTGATGAGACTGCAAACGGTTTCCATGAAACCAAATCCTCAATCAACTTCCAACCTACGTATAATAGGTTGACGGAAATGCTAGAAGCCTTACGGCTGAGAGCATCAGCTACCACGTTTGCCTTTCCTGGATGGTAGGAAAGGGTGAAATCGTAATCCTTGAGAAATTCTAGCCACCGTCGTTGCCTCATATTAAGCTCTTTCTGTGAAAACAAGTACTTGAGGCTCTTATGATCCGTAAAAGCCTCGAATTGTTCCCCGTACAAGGAGTGTCGCCAAATCTTTAATGCGAACACCACAGCCGCTAATTCCAAATCGTGAGTCGGATAATTCTTCTCATGAATCTTAAGTTGACGCGATGCGTATTACCATTCTGCATTAGGACGCAACTCAAGCCTGTCCCGGAAGCGTCAGTATAAATCACGAAGCCGCCTTGTCCTGAAGGCAAGGCCAAGATAGGAGCGGTAGTAAGTCGTTCCTTCAGCAACTGAAAACTGTTTTCGCACGAATCGTCCCACACGAACTTAGCCTCCTTTAGCAGCTTTGTCATAGGCAGAGAGATTTTGGAAAAGTCTTGGATAAATCTTCGATAATATCCAGCTAATCCAAGGAAACTTCTGATGTCACGAACATTCCTCGGTTGTTGCCAATTTAGTACGGCCTCCACCTTGGCAGGATCTACAGATACGCCTTTCTCGGATATAACATGTCCCAAAAACATAACCTCCTTGAGCCAAAACTCGCTTTTAGAGAATTTAGCGAACAAACGCTCCTTCTGCAAGGTTTCCAAAATGATGATCAGGTGTTTGCGATGTTCATCCCAGGTCTCCGAGTACACCAGGATGTCATCAATGAACACGATGACGAAGGTGTCTAAAAAGGGTTTAAACACACGGTTCATGAGGTCCATGAAGGCTGCAGGAGCGTTGGTGAGTCCGAAAGGCATGACAGTAAACTCGAAATGCCCATACCTGGTTCGAAAAGCCGTCTTGGAGATATCATCTCCCTTAATTCTGAGTTGATGGTATCCTGACCTAAGGTCGATCTTTGAGAAAATCTTGGCATTCCGCAGTTGATCGAACAGATCTTCGATACGCGGTAACGGATATTTATTCTTTATTGTGGCCTGGTTGAGCATTCGATAGTCGATGCACAACCGCAATGATCCGTCATTCTTTTTAACGAATAAAACAGGAGCTCCCCAAGGCGAGACACTGGGGCGAATGAATCCTAGATCCATCAACTCCTGTAGCTGCTTCTTGAGTTCCTCGAGCTCGGCTGGCGCCATACGGTATGGAGCTTTAGAAATTGACGCAGTACCCGGTAGCAACTCGATGTTGAATTCAACCTCTCGTGGTGGGGGAAGTCCTGGCAGCTCCTCTGGGAAGACGTCTGGAAAATCCCGAACCACCTCCAGATCTCTAATCGAAACTAGCGTCGGCTCAGACTGGACGACACTGACTAAAAAGGCAGTGCATCCCCTTCTCAGGTAATGTTGTGCCTTTAGTGAAGAAATCATCTTGCTTGCACGGACTGCCTTCACGAACTTGAATTCCACCTTAGGCATCCCTGGTGGAGATAACACAATCTTGCTTTCATGGCAAAAGATTTTGGCATGGTACTTGTGCAGCCAATCCATGCCTAGGATGACGTCAAATTCGGTCATATCTAGAAGGATAGTGCAGGCCGGATAATGTCGATCTGCCAAGACTACGTCCAAAGCTAGCACGTAGGTCGCACAAATAGTGCTCTTCCCAATCGGGTTATAGACGTTGAGAGCATTATCTAACGAACTTACAGGTACGTGCAAGAGTTCAACAAATTTTACAGAAATAAAAGAATGAGTGACACCGCAATCAAAGAGTACGAAAGTTGCTTGGTTAGCAATCAAGAGGGTACCTTGCACAAGCTCGCCCTTGGTCAACTGTTCGACCGTGGCAGTGTAAACGCGTCCCGGTGCTTTCTTCTGGCCGCTGGACTGTGGTTGTTGCGCCTGGTAAGAATGTTGCTGTTGTTGCGGTTGCGGCGGTGGTCGGGGGAGCAGAGGTGCTCCACTATTCCGTCTGAGGTCGTCAGCCGCCTTCTTGCGGCACTCGCGTGCAAAGTGGCCCATCTTGCTACAGTACAGGCATCCGCCTATAAGAAGAGGGCATGCTTGCCCGGGGTGAGGTCGTCCGCATTTGCGGCATACATCGCCCGCCTGCTGCCGGGCGGGAGGGTTGCCCTGAGGACGCTGACGTTTGGAAGGAGGATATGGCTTTCTTCCACCTTCTTTGTTTACGAAAGAGGGCGGTCGCTTGGTTTGACCGCCAGAGGGATATCTCTTTTGATCGTTACCCACAACGGGTGGCTTCTTGCTTTGGGTGCTCTTGGAGCGTTCCCAATCCTCGGTCAGGAGAGTGGCTGCAGCAACAGCTGCGGAGAGAGTTGATGGCATGCTGTTTAGGACCCTTGGTCGGAGTCCTTCCTTTAATCTGCGGATGAATTTCCCTGCCCGCTCCCGATCATCTACGAATAAGTTGGGGCAATGACGCTCCAACTCCTGGAACCTGGAGATGTAGTCCACCAGACTTGACGTGCCTTGGCAAAGTTCCAAGAACTCCACCTTTTTCCTCTCCCTAGCATGAGGAGGAAAATAGTTCTCTAAGAAAGCCTTTTTGAAGGACTCCCAAGGAATAAGCGAATCTGTTGAGAACTGGATGTTTCGAGTCGTGTCCCACCAATGGCGGGCGGCACCCAAAAGTCTGAAGGTACTGAAAATAGTCTTCTTGTCTTCTGGGACTGTCAAAACTTGGAAAACTCGCTCTACTTCCAAAATCCAGTTTTCAGCTGCATCGGGGTCGGGCTTGCCTGTGAAGGTTGGAGGATCGAGCTTTAAGAACTTTTCATATGATACTGCCGCAGAGTGGCTTGGTTCTGGGGTAGGTACTTGGTTGTGCGCTTGATTTCGCATGGCGCTAGCCAATGCGCTCAAGGAATCCATGATGAATCCCCGTTGATCTGACCATTCGTCAGACGAACCCTCGTTCGACCCTCGAACCATCCTTAAAATACCCAGATGATACATAAGTCAATACTTGAAGGAAAAGAATAATATCAAAAAGTTTATCGTATTTCCGAGTAATAGAGATTATAAAAGCCCAGCAGTGCTGGTATAAGAGGGCACTTACAAAAAGTCAAAAGCAAAAAGCTGTCCACGGGTACAAAAACCAACGAGTTTTATATCCTTTAAGGATGTTGAGAGTATTTCCTCAAGTACTCTCTTGCGATACCTGTGCGCCTTAACCCGCGCAGAGGGGGAAAAGGATGCAAATCCTCATTCGGAACTCCTTGCCCGTGAAGAGGAGTAGTGGGGGAGTAATGTGGCGAGGCATCCGGTGCATAGGGCGGTGAAGCTGGAGTGTACACCGGAGAATTCGGTATGTATTGCGGTGAAGCTGGAGTGTATACCGGAGAATCCGATATGTACAGCGGTGAAGCCGGAGTGTTTACCGGGGTATCTGATATGTACTGCGGTGAGTCTGGGGTTGGTGTGTATATTGGTGAGTTGGGGGAAGGCATATGAGTGGGTGGAGCGATGTCCTGAGCACTCTCTAGGGGTAATATTTGTCCATCACACGATGGTGTGTCATAAGTACCCTGGACTGAGGATGTTGTGTCCTCCAGATCTTGTGCTGCAGTCGCCCTTCTATCGTATGCTTCCCTGAGTTGACAATTATCTATCGTATGTCCTTCACCACAGAATTCGCACCCTATCTGGGCTTGCCAGGGGGATTCTGCTTCAGAGGATTCCAGAGAAGTGTGTCGATTAACTAGGACATGGTTCGGTATACGACTTCCTTCCCGAAAGTGCACTGCTGCCCATGTCGCGGCTAGCGGTGCTTGGTAGGCATCTGGAAGCGTAATGCCCCATGAATCCGCAAAAGTGGGAGGGGGCGGCCTGTTGGTCCAATGATCTGAACCGGTAGTCGAACACTCAAGTCTTCCTACCACAGAACTTCTGCCCCTTACAGAACGACAGCGCGTTCTTCTTGCGCCTCTTCTACGTTCCAATCTCTCATCATTCGGAGGGTTCATTTTCTTTGAACAAGAAAAACCCCAAATACTCATGTAAGGTATACTCTAGTTTAATAGTATAAAAAAGAGAAATTAATTTACTTACAGTGCGATGCGGATGCTCGATGACCAAGAATCACTGTTTCGATCTGCTCCGATACCAAGTTGTAACGCCCCAAAATTTTGAACCTTATAAATTCCTTGAAATAGTTGGAAAATTCCTTTTCTTTACAGAGTTTATTTCTAAAATCAACGGAAACGATTTCTTTTAAAAGAAAAAGGACAGGTTTGACAACCTTGGGCACGTTAGCGAGAAAAAAAAGATTTATCATGGACGATCTGTAATAATACTTAGAAAACCATTTCTTCTATTTAAAGAGAGTATCAAGTTTGTACAAAATTTGGGTTTCCTCAAGGGAAAACCGTATCAAAAACCAAAATGTTCAGGAGAAGAACTACGAGCAGAAACAATGGATCCTTAAATCATCTCGCAGTCGTGCCATCGCCTGATGCACCTAATCGTCACCTGTACCCATGAAATGGGTTAGTTTTGCGAAAAACTAGCAGGAGAGTACAAAGACAGAAAGAACTAAATTAGGCATAGATAATTTATGCAGCAGGTAGTAACGAGCAAACTAAGCAGATAGACTGGAGGAATAAGCTAAGTACAACAAACTGAAAAGGGTGTGCATGCTCAATTTAATTATTACTTGATAACCGGCCATGCGGGTACATACATGGCACGTGAGTCGAAACAGTCGAGTCCAAGCCGAGTGTTCATTATGTTAAGTATTTTAATATACCTCGGTTGTCTGACTGAATCCTATTCCTATGGAGACGACCGATGGTCGAGAGAGTAAGTCCCCAAGGCCTGATAGGGATGCATCCAACTTCTGCAGAAGTGTTAGGCTAACTTATGTAGCCCCTATCCCTCCCCCTAACCTCCGATGACTGGGGAAAAATGGGTCTTTTGCCCTTTTAAAAAGCCATAAATGGTCTGTCCATCGGAGTTGGTACCCTTCGTCCTCTCTCTTGACGAAGCCAAGTTGAATTGAGCGCGACGGGGTTTCTTAGCCGTTGCCTCATTCTTCATGCTCTGGTCCATTAGACCGAAACGAGCATTTTGCCTATGA
This sequence comes from Nuphar pumila, assembly GCF_984573655.1. NCBI lineage: Eukaryota > Viridiplantae > Streptophyta > Magnoliopsida > Nymphaeales > Nymphaeaceae > Nuphar > Nuphar pumila. The sequence continues at coordinate 24,871,495 of NC_143259.1, read as the reverse complement.
AGGCGATCCCATTTTTTTTTATATGTGTTTTCAACAATGTGCACTAAGCATCAATCGAGGTCATAAGACTCTTTCATCCAATCGTCGTAGTACTAACATGTCTCGCATGTTCAAGAAGTACACTTACGAGGAAATGGTATACAGGTCCTTAATAGGAGCCTCGGGAATGTGTTTCGTAAAGATATAATGTTTTTAAAAGCTATTTTAACATTTCAAATCTTTCGAAACGACACACAACTTGCCAACATATGACATGTGATTTTCTCGAATCTGACATCCGATGACGCAGTGTCTGGGTGCTATGTAAGTCACGACACTGGTTTTGGTAAATGGGTTTCACAAATGAACCTATCACCCAACAACTTGATCTTGCCCCAGATCAAGGGTTTTCCCAAAACATATCGGGTAGAAAGAGGAATAGGTATTCCTCCCGAATACACTGAGTGTAAAGCCCGTGAAAAAAAAAAAAAAAAAATCGCGTCCGACTCGTGTCAGACACGTGCCCGGCACGAGTCAGGGTCTGACCCTTGTGTCGGGGCCGGATCCGGGCCGGACCCGAGATCAACCCGGACCCGGGTTCTCGAACTCTCGAGAACCTGCGTCTTTTAAAAAGACGCAGGTGTCTCGGGCGAGGGGTAAAACCCTCGCCCCTTCTCTCTCTCCTCTGCTCCGATCTCCCGCCCCTCACGCTGCCGCCGGCGATCGGAGACGCCGGCGAGTGATTCCGTCCGGCCGGCCTCCCTGACGATCGACGATCCCTGGGCGTCGACGACTCCCGGTCCTCGACGCCGCCGCCTGCGACCTTGGTTTCCTCGGTGGCCACCCGTGACCCAGTCGACTGCGCGGGAGCCCCCGTCGTCGGAGCTTTTCGCCGCTTGCATCCCCAGCGACCTCGAGCACCGACGAATCGCCGGCGACCTTCGAGCCTTGCCGACCACCCCTCTTCCCCTTGCTGTCTCCTCTTCGCCTCTCACCCTTCGAGCGAGGGTTCCTTGCCATCGGCCACCCCTCTCTACTCCCCCTTCGTCAGAGGCTGCGCCAGGGACCCCGAGCGTGCCGTCAGCCTCTGCTTCCGTTCGGGGTGCTGCAGCCGCCACCGTTCATCGCCACCGCCTTCCTCGTTCTCCTTGGAGCCTGTGCTGTCGACCTTCCAGCCCCGACAGTCACGACTCTCCTCAGGCTGTCCCGTTGCTACGGTCTTCTGAGGTATAAAACCCTCCCCTCTTCGTTGCTTCTTTTCGTCTGTGTGCAGGGTGGATCGACAGGGGGGCTGAGCCCCCTGTCATCACCACTTGTTGGCAGGGGGGGCTAAACCCCCCACTGCCTCCCTTTGTTCTTGGTCGACAGGGGGTTGAGCCCCTGTCGTTGGCTCTTCTTGGCAGGGGGTTCCGACTCCTGCCACCCTTTTCTTTTTGCTGTTGGACGACAGGGGGGCTGAGCCCCCTGTCGCTTCTTGTTTTGGCAGGGGGTTACCCCCGCCTGCCTTTTTCTCTTGGTCGACGGGGGGGGGGCTGAGCCCCCTGTCGCCTCTTGTCGGCAGGGGGTTACCCCCCTGCCTTTTTGCACTGGGTCGGTAGGGGGACTGATTCCCCCTGCTCTTTTGGTGCCTCTCGGCAGGGGGCTTTGCCCCCTTTCTTTTATTGCCGGCAGGGGGGGCAGGGGCCCCCTGCCTTTTGTTTGTTTCCCCTACAGGGGGCGGAGCCCCCCTGCTCTTCTGCTGCTCCTCGGCAGGGGGTTCTGTCCCCCCCCCCCTGCCTCTTGCATTATGCCGACAGGGGGCGGGGCCTCCCCTGCTCCTGCGTTGTGCCAGCAGGGGGCGAAGCCCCCCCTGCTTTCTGGTTTTCGAGCAAGGGCTTGCCCCCTGCATCTCCGTGTTCTCTGGCAAGGGGCTCTGCCCCCTTGCCTTGTTCTTGCTGCCGGCAGGGGGCTGCGCCCCTGTCTCGTGTTCTGACAGGGGGTGCTTCCCCCCTGCCTTGGTGTGGCAGGGAGCTTCTGCTCCCTCCCCTGCTTTTCCTTGTGCTAGTAGACAGGGAGCTCCTGCTCCCTGCCTCTGCTGTTGTTGCCAAGCAGGGCTGAGGCCCCTGCCTCTGGCACCCTTGTCTGCAGGATGCAGAGCTCCTGCCTCTGCCTCCTGCAGGCAAGAGGCCTGGTTGTCTTTTTGCTTCTTGTTTACCTTCGGCATATGCTAATGTTCTGAGATCTCCAGGTTGAACGGTGGATCCAGCTCGCCCTCTGTGGCTCGAGCTCTTGCTTGCCTACGCTGCATGCGTACGAGGACCCGCAACCCCTTAAGGTAGGGGATTCTTGCGTGAAAGGACAATGAACTGATAAATGCTAAAATAAGAAAGATAACTAAAAGAGGATGATATATGTATACGTATAATATATATACGTATGTCTTTACCTTCAAGGACGCGGTTTCGCGATCCTTGTCCTCTTTACTTTCTTGCACTTTCCTTTCTGTCGCCGCCGCGCTATATGTGCCTAGGCTTTTCATTCTTGTCTTTACATTCCATGTCTTTTAACTCAAGGACGCGGTTTCGCGATCCTTGTCCTCCCTACTTTCGCATTTTACTTTCCTGCTGCCCCGCACTTTGCGCCTTGGCATTTACTTGCTTATGTTTGCCTTGTTCTCCAGGATGCCTGGTCCTCCTTTACGTTCTTGCACTTTACTTCTTGTATTTACTTGTTGCCCCGCGCTTTATGCGCTATGGCTTTGCTTCTGCTTTACTCTTCGTATTTTACTTTCCTGTGCTGTCGTGCTTGCTCTTGCACTTACCTTTTGTATGTATTCGTCTTTACTTTGTTGCTGCGCTTCGTGCATGTGCCTTGTTCGTGCATGTATCCTATCTTTGTCGCACGCTCCTTTTCCTACTTGCGTTTATTGATCTATCGAGGTGCAACCCCATGCCTCGTGAGTCGTCCCTTACACTCGCGTGGTCAGTATAGGATCTCTTACCTCACGAGTTGCTTACGGGTTTGCCTGCTTGTGCGTTACGATGATCGAGGTATGATCTCATACGTCGTATGGAGCTTTAGCGTTCTACCCTCGCGGTGCGGCTTCGCCCACCGAGTCTTGTCCCTCGTTTTGCCTTTGTATTAGTATGTGCATGAGTTTGCCTCTTGTCAGCTTACACTCCCTGCGTGCAGCTTCGAATGTATAGTGTACATCGTTTCACTTGGCTTACAAGCCACGACACGCACTTATGCACTTCAGTTCTCAAAAGACATTGTCTTAAGTGCGATCCTATTTTCAGGAATGTATAGCTTGTAAAGTGATATCGGCCAGATCTCCCAAACCGATGCATTCGGGATAGGTGTGTTACAACCTTAGTTCACCTATTCGATATGACTCAGATAGCCTGGTTTAGAAGCCTGTGCACGAGTAGGGGCGGGAATCCTAGCAAGGTACTTGCGCCATCACTAGATCGGCGTTACCTCACCTCTGATACAAGACCTAGTTTCTAGGCCTTTCTGGTTCAACCGAGATTGTAGTGCCTTCCTTTGTGAAGGTATTGTTGGATCTCTTACGAAGGATCCATGTTCCTCCTCTTGTAGTTGTACCCTTAGTCACATACGATATGTTTGGGCTACGAGAGCAGAACGAGAGGTCTACAGTAACCTCTAAGCGTGTATTGACACATTAAGCTAATCCTGTTATGTTGCTTTCGCCTAATAGGCAGATTGCTCGCGATTGTCTAAAGGACCCGAGCACGATCAGTTGGAACTGGAATGAGTTCACTGCGGGTTTCTATAAAGTAGAAGCTTTGGGATTTCCTGCGAGAGATCCATACCCCTCTTATCGTGGTTGTACTTTTGAACAGGTACGTTGCGTACTACGATGAGTAGGATGAGAGGCCTATGTCTGCCTCGAACATGCAATGGCATGTGTTTGAGATCACAAGAGTGATGTTTCTACCCTCACTGAGGATTGACCCCCTTTTTTTGTATATGTGAATAGTTACGATGCGTACTGCTGTGAGTAAGATGTGAATTGTGTGCTTGTCTCGAACGCGCAATGACGCGTATAACTCACCTAAATAATAATCATGCGCCTTCACAGGCAAGATGCTCGATTGGGTTGAAAGACCAGAGCATGAGAATGAGACGGCGGTTAAGTAACCCTCCGTCGTGCTCATTCGGAACGGTTCATCAAGAGAGAGGATGGATGGTACAAAACTCCGATTGACAGTCATATATGGCAATCTCGGGCAAAGATCCGACCTTCCCCAGTCATCGGAGGTTAGGGGAAATCCTTCGGGCCACTTCTGCAGAAGTACGGATGCGCATCCATTGGGCCTTTGTTTGCCTTTGGGGATTTACTCTCTTGGTCACAGACCGTCCTCTTAGGAAGCGGACTCAGTCAGTCATTCGGGGTATAATAAAATACATAGCATAATGGACCCCCGAATCGATCTCGGCTGTTTCTACGTTTTGCCTTGTGCGTACCCACAACAGCCTGCTCAGTAATGAGACAAGATATAACTTATGCACATGATCTTGAGATATGCATATTGTGACGTGCATTGCTTGCTTGCTTGTTAGCTCGGTAGTTAGGTATGCTACTCGTTGAGCTAGGTACGCCTGTCGAGGCGTTACCCTTGTTGGTTAAACTGCTTACGCAGTTCTGTGCTTGGTAATAACTAGCTTTTCATACTAGTTGATTGCTTATCCTGTGTAGCTTACAAATTGCTTGTGATGCAATAGCTTGTGCCTCACGATTAATGTAGCTGCTGGCCGATAGGCTGAACCATATAATGGTACTTGTATTTATTTCGAATGTTGTTATGAATACCTGTCTTTTGCAATTGCTTTTGCTTGGCTGGTGGATAGAGTTAGTTACTCTTCACCTATTATATTTGTGAGATTGCTATAGTGGTTTGTTCAAGCACTCTGATCCTTCCTGCTCTTTTACGTAGCTGTCTGCTTTACTAGAGCTTTGCTTACTCCACAGCACATTTGGTTAGATCTGCTAGTCTTGCTTGTTCCTGCTTGAGGTAACGTTTATCTTACTTATTGCAGCTTCTGCTCTTTCTTGTCCTTTGCACCCCTACTAGTCTGTTGTGTGACTGACCCATTTTCATGGACAGGTGGTGAACAGGTTGAGACAGCTTGCGATGGCATGATGACGTGATGCACTCAAGGCAATGCCCTTTCCTGACGTTGCGCTCCTGGGGATACTTTTGATAGATGCGGTATAAGGTTTCTTTGAAAGCATCTCTTTTGATTATAACTCTGCATTTCTAAAACTGTATTACCAAAATGTGGTTCTTCTTTTCATTTCAATAAAATATATATTTAAACTGCAAATAGGTTTGTAAGGGGGAATCTGCTTTTGGTTATAATGTGCCCAAGGTCTAGGGACTTGTTGTTTTGAACCTGATCTTCCGCTGAACTTCTGTTTTAAACTCTGATAAATGATTGATTTCAAAGCTTTTAACCTTTTTCATAAAAGGTTTCAAGTCCACGATTTTGGGGCGTTACAACTTTTGGTATCAGAGCAACTGGGAAAGTGGTAATCCTTGATCATCCGCCATCTGCATCGCACTGTGAGTATTATTTTCTCTTAACTTATTTTGTAGTTATTTTAATTAAAGAATATGTTTTTGCTTAGATGTTGTTCAATAGACTAATCAAATCTATAGACGCATTAACCGGAGCAGTTGAGCAACTCAAAGCGATGGTCCAGAACCTGGATCATAAGGTTGATAGGCTGGTATGCACGAGCACCAATCTAGAGCGAGGTGTCAGCCCTCATGTTTTGTTCGGTCCTAGGTGCTTTTGGGGACCTCGATAGTTGTTATTTTTGCGGGAAGGTGGGTCATTCTGCTGAAGTTTGCCACTTTAAGCAAACGTCCCGACTGAAAGTCTGCCGAAGATACTGCTGACAACAAGCGTCGACCTGCTAAAAGACAGAAACTAAGTGAAGGAAATGAGCCTCAGCGACCGTTAAACCCAAAGTGTCTGAGATGCGATCGTGTTCACCGTGGACAGGCATGTCCTCGAGCCTCTGGTGGCTGTTTTTATTGTGGCAGAGTGGGCCACTTTATCCGTGATTGTCGCATAAAGAAGGTGGATGACCTTCGGCGAGTGAGCAATACGCCCCAACCTTCTCAGTAGTAGCAACAGAACACATAGAAAACGTCGAGTAGACACTTTTGTTAGTCTTAGTTTAAGGCTTTTTGTGTGTGTTGTTGCGCATTTTTGTTAAGTAAAAGCTTATCGATGAAATTTCGTGTGACTTTGGTGTCGTTGTGATCTTAATGATTGTGATGCTTATTAGGTGAATGACGTGTCACGCCTACAACTGATTAACTTTTAGGTGGTTGACTTGTACGCCTACAAATCATTAGTTTAGATCCCTTAGATATATGACACCTCACGACTACAAATGATTAGTAGTTTGATGATACATCACGCCTACCTAACTGTGTTGCAGGGTTTCGCATTATAATGGATTGTGTGATTATATCATCCTTGTATAGCATGATTTATGAATATCATGGGTATTGGACTAGGGATGTCTTGCAGATATGTGCGTGTGTTTCACGTTGAAGTGGTTGAATGCGGTGTGCTTCGAGATAAGAATTGTTGGAAGAATGTGTGATTTTGTGATTTGTTCTGCCATAAGAAGTGATACGATGCATATTGCTGGTATTTATGCTTATGCCCATCTTGGTGGCTTCTGACCCTGTGTGCGGTCAATTATTTTGATCAGTCGATTGTTTTGGTGCATGTATCACTGTGTATGGCGCCTGTTGAGGATCTGATCTCCAATGGATTATCTGCAAGGGGGTGTATGACCAAGATCAGGTGACCCACTAGAGTGGTAGAATTCTGTGAGGACGTGCACTATCCAAGACCGGGTAGCCGCGAAGACGGTGAACTGTGAGGAAGTGTATGGTCCAAGACCAAGTATACCATCTAGGACGGTAATTCCTTGTGAGGTCGTACATTTTTCCAGACCAGGTGATTCGGCGTGGATCTTGTTGATTATTAGTGGCTATCGACCCAGTGAGCGGTCATTTGTGTTGATGCGGGTATCGTAGTGATTTTCTTTGATTATGGCATTTGTTGAGGTTTGGGTTCCCAAGGGTTTTCTGTGAGGGTTCGTATGACCAAGATCTGGTAACCCGGCTAGAGTGGTAGAATCTCTGTGAGGATATACACTGTCCAAGACCAGGTATACCATCTAGAGCGGTAATCCCGTGTGAGGTTGTACGTTTCCCAGATCAGGAGGCCCGACGAGGAACTTGTGTGACTTTGATTGCCATGAAAGGCTATGGTGAGTTGTATTGATTTTCTGATATTGATGAGTATAGCCAGTTGTGAATCTGTAGATTTGGCTTTCTGTTTTAGCATGATTATATGCCCAACTCAGATGTGAGAATTAGATTTGTATTGATTTTTAGGTCTATATCATGTTTTCGACCTTCTATTGGAAGGGTGAGCTTTTATGAGAATGTATGTCGCCTTAGGTGAGTCTTGATAGGTGGCAGTTGGCCGCATTAGGCCTTGAGAGAGTATAGATCGTGGTTTTCATGACGCAAAATTTGTTAGAGTTTGCGAGTGTGACACACGACGTCTTGATGATGATTTAGAGACCCCGTTCAAGGAACACAAGCTAGAGCAATGTCTCGTTTTGTCTCTTCATCCCTTATCGCGTCTAGTAGAAGTTAATGTTTAACCTTTCCTTTTGGTCTTTTACTAGACTCGTTTTCTTTGATGACTCGTCGTGTCTCTTCACCCTTAAAGATAGCGAATAAGCATTCTTATAGCCTTCTGCTAAAATCCCTTTCTATTTATGACTCTTTATGAACTCTTGCGAAGACAAATTTATAATGAATTCACACATACGTTTGGTTCGACCAAGATGGTTGACTTCGAACCTCTCTTTGGGACGCATTATGTGTTGTCCTGATCCCTTCAGAAGCTTATGTGTCTGGGGGTTCGTGTGCGTGCGTGCATCCTAATCTACGTAGTTCCCTTTGGCTGCGATCTAGGCAGATCACCTTCCTATAAAATTTCGAGGGCGAAATTCTTTCAAGGGAGGTAGGATGTAAAGCCCGTAAAAAAAAAAAAAAAAATCGCGTCCGACTCGTGTCAGACACGTGCCCGACACGTGTCGGACACGAGTCAGGGTCTGACCCCTGTGTCGGGGCCGGATCCGGGCCGGACCCGAGATCAACCCGGACCCGGGTTCTCAAACTCTCGAGAACCTGCGTCTTTTAAAAAGACGCAGGTGTCTCGGGCGAGGGGTAAAACCCTCGCCCCTTCTCTCTCTCCTCTGCTCCGATCTCCCGCCCCTCACGCTGCCGCCGGCGATCGGAGACGCCGGCGAGTGATTCCGTCCGGCCGGCCTCCCTGACGATCGGCGATCCCTGGGCGTCGACGACTCCCGGTCCTCGACGCCGCCGCCTGCGACCTTGGTTTCCTCGGTGGCCACCCGTGACCCAGTCGACTGCGTGGGAGCCCCCGTCGTCGGAGCTTTTCGCCGCTTGCATCCCCAGCGACCTCGAGCACCGACGAATCGCCGGCGACCTTCGAGCCTTGCCGACCACCCCTCTTCCCCTTGCTGTCTCCTCTTCGCCTCTCACCCTTCGAGCGAGGGTTCCTTGCCATCGGCCGCCCCTCTCTACACCCCCTTCGTCACAGGCTGCGCCAGGGACCCCGAGCGTGCCGTCAGCCTCTGCTTCCGTTCGGGGTGCTGCAGCCGCCACCGTTCATCGCCACCGCCTTCCTCGTTCTCCTTAGAGCCTGTGCTGTCGACCTTCCAGCCCCGACAGTCACGACTCTCCTCAGGCGGTCCCGTTGCTACGGTCTTCTGAGGTATAAAACCCTCCCCTCTTCGTTGCTTCTTTTCGTCTGTGTGCAGGGTGGATCGACAGGGGGGCTGAGCCCCCAGTCATCACCACTTGTTGGCAGGGGGGGCTAAACCCCCCACTGCATCCCTTTGTTCTTGGTCGACAGGGGGCTGAGCCCCTGTCGTTGGCTCTTCTTGGCAGGGGGTTCCGCCTCCTGCCACCCTTTTCTTTTAGCTGTTGGACGACAGGGGGGCTGAGCCCCCTGTCGCTTCTTGTTTTGGCAGGGGGTTACCCCCCCTGCCTTTTGCTCTTGGTCGACGGGGGGGGGGGGGGGGCTGAGCCCCCTGTTGCCTCTTGTCGGCAGGGGGTTACCCCCCTGCCTTTTTGCAGTGGGTCGGTAGGGGGACTGAGTCCCCCTGCTCTTTTGGTGCCTCTCGGCAGGGGGCTTTGCCCCCTGTCTTTTGTTGCCGGCAGGGGGGGCAGGGGCCCCCTGCCTTCTGTTTGTTTCTCCTGCAGTGGGCGGAGCCCCCGCTCTTCTGCTGCTCCTCGGCAGGGGGTTCTGTCCCCCCCCTGCCTCTTGCATTATGCCGGCAGGGGGCGGGGCCTCCCCTGCCTCCTGCGTTGTGCCAGCAGGGGGCGAAGCCCCCCCTGCTTTCTGGTTTTCGAGCAAGGGCTTGCCCCCTGCATCTCCGTGTTCTCTGGCAAGGGGCTCTGCCCCCTTGCCTTGTTCTTGCTGCCGGCAGGGGGCTGCGCCCCTGTCTCGTGTTCTGACAGGGGGTGCTTCCCCCCTGCCTTGTTGTGGCAGGTGTGGCAGGGAGCTTCTGCTCCCTCCCCTGCTTTTCCTTGTGCTAGTAGACAGGGAGCTCCTGCTCCCTGCCTCTGCTGTTGTTGCCAAGCAGGGCTGAGGCCCCTGCCTCTGGCACCCTTGTCTGCAGGATGCAGAGCTCCTGCCTCTGCCTCCTGCAGGCAAGAGGCCTGGTTGTCTTGTTGCTTCTTGTTTACCTTCGGCATATGCTAATGTTCTGAGATCTCCAGGTTGAACGGTGGATCCAGCTCGCCCTCTGTGGCTCGAGCTCTTGCTTGCCTACGCTGCATGCGTACGAGGACCTGCAACCCCTTAAGGTAGGGGATTCTTGCGTGAAAGGACAATGAACTGATAAATGCTAAAATAAGAAAGATAACTAAAAGATGATGATATATGTATACGTATAATATATATACGTATGTCTTTACCTTCAAGGACGCGGTTTCGCGATCCTTGTCCTCTTTACTTTCTTGCACTTTCCTTTTTGTCGCCGCCGCGCTATATGTGCCTAGGCTTTTCATTCCTGTGTTTACATTCCATGTCTTTTAACTCAAGGACGCGGTTTCACGATCCTTGTCCTCCCTACTTTCGCACTTTACTTTCCTGCTGCCCCGCGCTTTGCGCCTTGGCATTTACTTGCTTATGTTTGCCTTGTTCTCCAGGATGCCTGGTCCTCCTTTACGTTCTTGCACTTTACTTCTTGTATTTACTTGTTGCCCCGCGCTTTATGCGCCATGACTTTGCTTCTGCTTTACTCTTCGTATTTTACTTTCCTGTGCTGTCGTGCTTGCTCTTGCACTTACCTTTTGTATGTATTCGTCTTTACTTTGTTGCTGTGCTTCGTGCATATGCCTTGTTCGTGCATGTATCCTATCTTTGTCGCACGCTCCTTTTCCTACTTGCGTTTATTGATCTATCGAGGTGCAACCCCATGCCTCGTGAGTCGTCCCTTACACTCGTGTGGTCAGTATAGGATCTCTTACCTCACGAGTTGCTTACGGGTTTGCCTGCTTGTGCGTTACGATGATCGAGGTATGATCTCATACCTCGTATGGAGCTTTAGCGTTCTACCCTCGCGGTGCGGCTTCGCCCACCGAGTCTTGTCCCTCGTTTTGCCTTTGTATTAGTATGTGCATGAGTTTGCCTCTTGTCAGCTTACACTCCCTGCGTGCAGCTTCGAATGTATAGTGTACATCGTTTCACTTGGCTTACAAGCCACGACACACACTTATGCACTTCAGTTCTCAAAAGACATCGTCTTAAGTGCGATCCTATTTTCAGGAATGTATAGCTTGTAAAGTGATAGCGGTCAGATCTCCCAAACCGATGCATTCGGGATAGGTGTGTTACAACCTTAGTTCACCTATTCGATATGACTCAGATAGCCTGGTTTAGAAGCCTGTGCACGAGTAGGGGCGGGAATCCTAGCAAGGTACTTGCGCCATCACTAGATCGGCGTTACCTCACCTCTGATACAAGACCTAGTTTCTAGGCCTTTCTGGTTCAACCGAGATTGTAGTGCCTTCCTTTGTGAAGGTATTGTTGGATCTCTTACGAAGGATCCATGTTCCTCCTCTTGTAGTTGTACCCTTAGTCACATACGATATGTTTGGGCTACGAGAGCAGAACGAGAGGTCTACAGTAACCTCTAAGCGTGTATTGACACATTAAGCTAATCCTGTTATGTTGCTTTCGCCTAATAGGCAGATTGCTCGCGATTGTCTAAAGGACCCGAGCACGATCAGTTGGAACTGGAATGAGTTCACTGCGGGTTTCTATAAAGTAGAAGCTTTGGGATTTCCTGCGAGAGATCCATACCCCTCTTATCGTGGTTGTACTTTTGAACAGGTACGTTGCGTACTACGATGAGTAGGATGAGAGGCCTATGTCTGCCTCGAACATGCAATGGCATGTGTTTGAGATCACAAGAGTGATGTTTCTACCCTCACTGAGGATTGACCCCCTTTTTTTGTATATGTGAATAGTTACGATGCGTACTGCTGTGAGTAAGATGTGAATTGTGTGCTTGTCTCGAACGCGCAATGGCGCGTATAACTCACCTAAATAATAATCATGCGCCTTCACAGGCAAGATGCTCGATTGGGTTGAAAGACCAGAGCATGAGAATGAGACGGCGGTTAAGTAACCCTCCGTCATGCTCATTCGGAACGGTTCATCAAGAGAGAGGATGGATGGTACAAAACTCCGATTGACAGTCATATATGGCAATCTCGGGCAAAGATCCGACCTTCCCCAGTCATCGGAGGTTAGGGGAAATCCTTCGGGCCACTTCTGCAGAAGTACGGATGCGCATCCATTGGGCCTTTGTTTGCCTTTGGGGATTTACTCTCTTGGTCACAGACCGTCCCCTTAGGAAGCGGACTCAGTCAGTCATTCGGGGTATAATAAAATACATAGCATAATGGACCCCCGAATCGATCTCGGCTGTTTCTACGTTTTGCCTTGTGCGTACCCACAACGGCCTGCTCAGTAATGAGACAAGATATAACTTATGCACATGATCTTGAGATATGCATATTGTGACGTGCATTGCTTGCTTGCTTGTTAGCTCGGTAGTTAGGTATGCTACTCGTTGAGCTAGGTACGTCTGTCGAGGCGTTACCCTTGTTGGTTAAACTGCTTACGCAGTTCTGTGCTTGGTAATAACTAGCTTTCCATACTAGTTGATTGCTTATCCTATGTAGCTTACAAATTGCTTGTGATGCAATAGCTTGTGCCTCACGATTAATGTAGCTGCTGGCCGATAGGCTGAACCATATAATGGTACTTGTATTTATTTCGAATGTTGTTATGAATACCTGTCTTTTGCAATTGCTTTTGCTTGGCTGGTGGATAGAGTTAGTTACTCTTCACCTATTATATTTGTGAGATTGCTATAGTGGTCTGTTCAAGCACTCTGATCCTTCCTGCTCTTTTACGTAGCTGTCTGCTTTACTAGAGCTTTGCTTACTCCACAGCACATTTGGTTAGATCTGCTAGTCTTGCTTGTTCCTGCTTGAGCTAACGTTTATCTTACTTATTGCAGCTTCTGCTCTTTCTTGTCCTTTGCACCCCTACTAGTCTGTTGTGTGACTGACCCATTTTCATGGACAGGTGGTGAACAGGTTGAGACAGCTTGCGATGGCATGATGACGTGATGCACTCAAGGCAATGCCCTTTCCTGACGTTGCGCTCCTGGGGATACTTTTGATAGATGCGGTATAAGGTTTCTTTGAAAGCATCTCTTTTGATTATAACTCTGCATTTCTAAAACTGTATTACCAAAATGTGGTTCTTCTTTTCATTTCAATAAAATATATATTTAAACTGCAAATAGGTTTGTAAGGGGGAATCTGCTTTTGGTTATAATGTGCCCAAGGTCTAGGGACTTGTTGTTTTGAACCTGATCTTCCGCTGAACTTCTGTTTTAAACTCTGATAAATGATTGATTTCAAAGCTTTCAACCTTTTTCATAAAAGGTTTCAAGTCCACGATTTTGGGGCGTTACACTGAGTCTATGGCAAGGCAAAAACAAAAGACAATAATGCGAAAAAGGAAGTGCCTGGGCGCGAAGCGCGATGGCAAACAGGAACTGCGAAAGCAAGGGACAAGGATCGCGAAACCGCGTCCTTGAATTAAAAGACAGTAAGTAGTAAATACGAAAGCAAAAGCCTGGGCGCAAAGCGCGACGACAACAGAAACAGGAAGTGCGCAAGCAAAGGACAAGGACCGCGAAACCGCGTCCTTGAATTAAAAGACAATAAGCAGTAAATACGAAAGTAAAAGCCTGGGCGCAAAGCGCGACGACAAACTGAAATAGGAAATGCGAAAGCAAAGGACAAGGATTACGAAACCACGTCCTTGATTTAAAAGTGTACTTATATACGTATAAGTATATAAATATATCATTAAGTCCTTTCGATTATTAATTATTTAAGCTTGATTTAATTATTTAAGTCCTTGTGCAACTTCTCCTACCTTGGGGTATTGCGAGAATGGAGTCGTCTACGAACGTAGGTGATTGTCGGTTTAGTTCGCGGGGCGCGAACGGGCTCCGTTGCGTAAACTGCAAAAATACGTAGTTTAGCATGCATAAAAAGAATAGATAGGGAGAAAGCTTAGTTTCTCCGCAATCCACTGCAGGGGTCATTGGTCCTTACAGTTGCGAAAGAGAACGGGGTAGGGTCCAATGACCCATACCGTTAAAAGAGATGGGTGCAGGGGCCAAATGGCCCTTGTCGAGTTTTGCTCGACAAGAAAATGGGACAGGGGCCAGAGGCCCCTGTTGGCCATTGGCCCCTGCTGGGTTTCAAGGAAAAGAGGGGGAGTGCAGGGGCCAAAGGGGCCCCCCTGCGGCTTATCAGGAGAGGTGGTAGGGGCCAATGGCCCCTGTGGAGCCTCTGCTCGACAGGAAAGAGAGACAAGGGCCAGAGGCCCCTGTCGGTCAAGGGGGAGGGGCTGGGGCCATCGGCCCCTGCTGGGTTTCCAAGAGGTGAGGCAGGGGCCGAAGGCCCCTGCTTCCTTTCTTAAGGAAAGGGTAGGGGCCATCGGCCCCTACACGAAGGGAAGGGCAGGGGCCATGGCCCCTGCCAGAAAATTAAAAAGGATAGGGGGCTCCACCCCCTGCCTGCTAAGAAGATGAGGGCAAGGGGGGCGGAGCCCCCTTGCCTGTCGAAAAAAAGAGGAAGGCAAGGGGGCGGAGCCCCTTGCCTGTCGAAAAAGAGGAGGAGGAAGGCTCGGCATGGGCTGTCGGCCACCTGCCGGCCTTCCGGCGAACCAACGGAACAAGAGAGGGGGGGGGGGGGTTTACCTGGGCTGCCGAGGAGAAAGGAGGTCGCCGGGGAGGGGCTCGCCGGCGAGTGGATGCCTTGAAGGGGAGTGAGGGAACGAGGGGGAGAAAGAGAGAGCAGAGACAGAGGGGAGAGAGACGAGAGATGAGAGAGAGAGTCGGGGGTCGGGAGAGGCTCGTAGGCCTTTCCCTCTCCCCTCTTGCCTTTTAATAGGGAGGGGGCGCACACAGGGCCCGCCCCCTGTGTCGCCGGAGAAGCCTCGTGCCGTGGGCTGCCAGCCCCTCTGAAAAAGGAGTTTTCGAGGGGCTGGGCACGGGTTGGATCCGGGTCGGGTCTGGACCCGACCCGGGTCCGATCTCTTAAAATTTTTTTTAACTGGTTTTTACAGGTGTACTTAGTATTATTATTAATTTATTATTACTAATTATTTTAGCATTGAAAATGCACTCATCAATAGAAAAATGAAACATAACATCAAATGGCTCTTTTTTCCTTATTTAAAAGTCAAAAGCTGATGTTGTATAGAAATATAGCCATATCTATTAATTTAGTTTTAAGTTTTAACCAGACAAAGACATCACCATTAGAAAACATTGCATTCTATGCCACAGCTATGGGTGCGGGTGCAGGTACAGGTACGAAGAGTACCACTCAGGAACTTCTATGAATGCGTGTATGACTATATATATAAAATTGAAATAATAAATAAGTGAAAATGTTATATTATATAATTTTATATCATAAAAAACACAATTTATAAGAAACTGAGAAAGATTGACTTGAGAAAAAAGACTAAGAAAAATGAGTTAGGTGTTAGATCTTGATGGATCTGACCTGACCCATACCCGTATACATGTCAACCCTTGTTAATACAGCTACTTGGGCATTCCAATCATACTCATGTTATGTAGATCACATTCTTATTGTGATATTTTCAATGGATGATATTGTACCCCAAAATGCAAAGTTTCAAAATCATTTTTATAGAATTTTTTTATCATTCATATTTTTATTTTTTATTTCATATATCATATATTTTGTTTTTCTTTGGGATGAAGGCGTAGTTGTTGTTGTTGTTGTATATCATATATTTTGTATATTGATCTTTACTAATATTTACTTTAGTTTTTCTTGAAAAAAGCTCATTTTTTCAAACTATTGTGGGATTTTCCCTTGTTGATATTTTCATAAAAAACAGATTTATAAGTATGGTTTTCACTTTTTTAAGTTTATAACTTTTAAAATTTTTTATCACAAGAATAATGTGGAGCATGTGTTTAAATTAGTTAGAAAAACATAATATATATTTGTTTTGCATTTGGTTTCATTTTTACTTTCATAACCCTTTTGTGACTATGTTTTAGCTTTTAGATTTTAACTTTCTAAATTTTATATCACAAAAATAATGTGGATCATGTATTCCAATTAGTTAAGAAAACATAATATATATTTGTTTCTCATTTGATTTCATTTTTACTTCCATATCTGTTTATATTTTGTGTTTGCTTTGGTTCTTTTGTCGTTTTCCATTCAATTCTCTTTTTGCTTCCCTTTTGATTCTCATTTTGCTTCTTCTTAATTTTTTTTTTTGCTTCTAAATCCATTTTTTTTTCTAACTTATTATCAATTTTAAAGTGCCTTGCTTTTCGTTTTCACTTCTCAGTTTTGCAACCTTAGCAAGAACTGTATGAGGGGGTGCACTTTTTTAGGTCACTATGATCAGTGTTGAGCACTATTGTTATTTGATTCTGTATGCTTATGCAAAACTGACCGAATTTAACTTTTGCACAGGCTTGAGGTGTGTTGGGAGAACTTATGGAATAGAAGAGGACAAAGAATGCGAATATATCCAGTACTTCCAACAACATTTCATTCATCCGAAAATTTGACTAGCCAGGGAGTTGGTCTAGATTGTGGAATTATCAGCATCTGAGTGATCCCAGGACAGTGTTACTGATAAAAGTAGCCAATGCTGCTGAAAAGTAATAATTTTTTCTTGTGATTAGGTCCTTTAAATCTCAGAAAATCTATATTGGCACATATTGTGTCATTCATCAATTGTTGTACAATATTCATCTCTTTATATGATTTGTGGTGCCTTGGTATGAGTAAGCTTATTACTGTTAATCGTCATAGTAATTCATGCTGTTTTTCCTTGGAAATCTGAAGTTATTGTGGATCATGAACAATGACCTCAAGTACTAAAATCACATAATGTTTGATGTTTATTTTAAATAATTTAAAAAGTTGTTTGTAAAATGTAGACTTGTTTTCTTCCTCTCATAAGCTTTTGGCAATTTAAATTAGAGTTAATTGAGATATCTGGATGGGTAGTGTATCTTTAGTCCATGTTTGGATTCGTGGAATCCTGAGGAATAGGAATCCAATTCCTCAGGATTCCACATTCTGTTCGGATTCAAAACATAGAGGTGGAATGGGATTCCCATTCCCCTCAAATCTCAAGAATTAGATTCTTTATTTAAAGAAGGGAATGCAATTCTAAGGAATTGCATTCCAATGGGCTCTTAATATACCCATCAGTCCCGAACCTCAAACCCCCTCCCTCCCGATTTCTTTTCCTTCCGAAACCCTAGCAGAGAGAGAGAGAGAGAGAGAGAGAGAGAGAGCAGGCGGAAAAAGGGGTAACGACCCTCTCTCTCTCGTTGTCCTTTAAACTGCAAGGTATGTTTATATTTCTGTAGATTTGAAACTTCTGAATCAACTTCAAATCTGAGCACTAAAGCTCCAAACTCCTAGAAGCTCATCCAGATCCAGATCGTGTTTGTGGAAAGGCCTTTGGCAAAAAGTATAGTGGCACTAGTGGAGAATGTTCTATATGACAACTATGACTCGTCTAATTTGTTAAATAAAAATCATTTATTGGATTTTTACACAAAAACTAGAAGAATTAAAGATGTGCAGCAAGTGTTCGATGAAAAGCCTAAGCTACTCGTGATCCTATGGAATGTAATGGAAATGCTTCTTTAAGTCAATTGCAACCGAACTTCACTTGAGCTTAGAGGAAGTGTGGCCATCTATGCTTCCTTCAGAACGGTTATCAAGTAGTGCTAAAGGTCTGCATCTTTCTTAGCTTAGTACTAAAGCTTTGTTTTTCGTAATTGTACTTCCAATCTCTTAGCACGATCTTCACGACCTATAATTGCAGTACTCCTGTAGGGGTCCAACAAGAAAAGACAGAATGAGCTGCTTGTTCTTTAGAGTTGCTTGTAATCCTTTGTAGAGGTGATGCAACTCCCCGATGTAAAGGTTTTGATGATGGAAATGCTCAGCCAAGCAATGATGATCAGGTCAATAACATGGGATTTGTTTTTCGTAATTGTACTTCCAATCTCTTAGCACCATCTTCAAGACCTAGGATTGTAGTACTCTTGTAGGGATCCAACAAGAAAAGATAGAATGAGCTGCTTGTTCTTTAGAGTTACATCTAATCCTTTGTTTAGGTGATGCTATTCCCAGATGTAAAGGTTTTGATGATGGAAATCATTTGGATCATCAACACGTCTTCAAGGTGCCACACAAGTTTGAAGAGCAACCTACACAACCTTCATCATTTGAGGAGGGGGACCCCAGGTAACTTCACAACTTTCTTGAATTTCATCTAATTTCTAATTTTCATTATATTTTCCTTTCTTTCATGAAAAACTTTTGGCAAAATTTGGGTTTCTTTCCCCAAGAAACCATTTTTTAATTCCAAGATTCATACAAGCTTATTAGTTGATTTTTCAACCCTTGAAAAGCTTGACATATTGGTTCGAAAAAACATAATCCAACTGATTTGATAAGACCCACAAATTCTCTGGAATTTTAATGTAAAAAATCAAAATATGAAAATATTGATTTCTATATTTAACTTAGCTAATTAATGTTGTTTATGTTTTTAGAATATATAATTTTTGTGTTAATTAACCAAAAAAATAAAACTAATAATTATTTGTTAAATAAACCTTAATTGATTAAAAACAAGGTTTAATTAATCTTAGAGTAGCTGATTATTTTTTTTGAATTATGCCTTAAGCAATGATTTCACTTAAGAAAAAATATATTAAAGTATTTATGTAGAGTTTTGACCTAATTGGAATAGATCAAACTAGAAGATCCAAAGTAGAAAAAAGTAGTAAAATGGAATTTCAGAAAAATAAAGATTTAATAAGAAATTTAAGAAAAATAAAGACTCATGGAATTTCAAAAAAATAAAGACTCAATATGAAATTTTAAGAAAAATAAGAACTAATGTGGGAATTATCATAAATTGAAGTTGCTAAATGGAATATCAACAAATAAATAATAAAATAAGGAGAAAGGGTAACTAGGTAGTTAAGATGGTTGGATTAGAACTAAACCAAAAGGACAAACAAGGGGGGGGGGGGATTTTTGCTAATTATTACATGGGGATTTGTAATCTAAATAAGATCCACTAAATCCAAAGAAAAATCTCAAGAAAATCCTTGGTATTTCAAAAGAAGAAAAAAGCTAGAATCCTTAGTTTGATGTAGGTTTTTATATTAGGAAAAGTCTTCATGTGATATAGAGGTCAAGGACATGGGAGAAAAATTGTGAGAATTGAGTTGGATAGATCTCAACCATCTATTCACTCTAAATAATCTAAGCCACACATCTTTAATGTTATAATTATCTTAGGCCTATAAATACCACCCACAAATTGTGAAGAAGAGACATCCAAGAGTTTTCAAACTCTTCTCTCTTTCTTGTTTTCTTTCTGTCCCACAGTTTTTGCATTTTGCTCATCCTTTTCACTTTAGTTTAGTGTAGGGTGCTACTAAGGAACTCTACTCTACACCATTAGTGAGTTGAAGGTCCAAGGTGAAGTAGATCAATTCTAGTTGCAACCAAAGTCAAGGTAAGCGGATTTATGTTTTATGCATGTTGATAATTATTTAAACTCTTTTCTCTCTCATCCTCTTTTTCTCCTCAAACCATATAAACATGTGCTTCATAATACATGTAGATATGGTGAAGAAATTTACATGTTACATATTATGGTGATTATCTCTTTTTCTTCATATACTTCTTGAACCCTACACAATTTTGGCAAGGTTCATTGTTGAAATGGAGGAGCACCAATTCTAATGGTGTTTTCTCATTTCAAGAACCATGATGAATCATAAAAATTATTTGTGTTTCTACGAAATCTTCATTCTTGAAAAATTTTAAGCATCTCACGAATTCTAATTTTTCTTTAAGCATACTTAAGGAATCATTATGTTTCTCAGTAAAAGCAATTCTTGGAAATCCATATGAATGTAAAAATTGGGACTTGAATTCATGAAAAATTGTGTGAAGGTGATAAGATTCACAAATGGGAAATACTCTCTTGAAAATTCATGTGAAGGTGACAAGATTCACAAATGGGAAATACTCTCTTGAAAATTCATGTGAAGGTGACAAGATTCACAAATGGGAAATACTTGCTTGAAAATTCGTGTGAAGATAAGATTCACAAATGGGAAATACTTTCTTGAAAAATTTGTGTGAAGATGATAAGATTCACAAATAAGAAATGCTGTCTTGAATATTCATGTAAATGAGATAGAATTCACAAAGGGGAAAATAATTTGTTGAAAACTCATGTAAATATGAAAGGATTCACAAATGAGAATTTGATTTCTTGAAAATTTGTGTGAATGAGATAGGATTCACTAATTAACATTGGTTTCTCAAATACCCATATGAATGTGATAGAATCCACTAAATGAGAATTGATTTCTTGAAGGTCAATGTGAATATGATAGGATTCACGAATTGGAATGGATTTCTTGAAAATTCTAGTAACTCACGAAAAGGGAAATGATTTCTTGAAAATCAGTGTGAATGTGATAGAGTTCACTAAATGGAAATGGTTTTTGAAAATTCGTGTGACAAAGTGGAAGATGATTTCTTGAAAAATAGCTATTTGAATTCCTAACCCTTTTGATGAAAACAAGTTGCCTGAATTAGAAATGAAGTGTTTCAAAAAGTGAAATGCATATTTATTATACTATTTCCAAACTTGTTTAAAGTTTTTTACTTTTGAAATTAAAACAACAATTAGGTTTTAAATACATTGACAATTTTTGCAAACACTTAAAGGATTACATGTATGAGGCTGGACAGTCCCAGTCCAGACCCCAACATGGTCCAGACCAGGTCTGCACCATAGACCATGCAGGTCTGAACCAGCCAAGGGTCAGACTTGAGTCATTTTGGTCGGCACATACCCACCCGAACCGAGTTCGGGCAGTCTGTATCGAGCCGGCTTGAACCAGTTGGACCGAGTGGTTTGGTCCAACCATGGTTCACACCATGGTGTTGACTGATCCAGACCAACCTAGTGCTGACTGAATAGACCAGCAGCCAACACTCATTCTTTAAAAAATCAGAATAAAGAAAAAGAAAAGAAAGCAAAGAACAAAGGGGAAGGTTTATAAATACGGTTTTGAGAAATCAATATCAATTGTTCTACACAGCAAATTACTTTGTGAAAGCTTGAGTCTTTTAAACATAAGAATAGCATCACTAAATGCTCACACTTTTGAAATTAAGTGTTTAAAGAGCAATGCAATACAAAAAGCGGAATTCTTATTGAATACATGTTTGGGTGATTAAATCAATGGTGCATGGTTCAAAAGTCAAACATGTATATGATTCCAACTAATGCATGATGATGTTGCACATAGGAAAGGCTTACACACGTCTATACATATACTTGAGACAACACAACTTGAAAGAACTTCAGGTCTATGCGTATGAAAAGATGTGTGATCAATACTTTTTATGATAAGGGATAGGCGACATTGCACTAACTATGCTTATGAAATTCATTATATGACAATCACTTGTGGGAATCATGTATATCTATGCTCATGGCTGCACTTTGACATAAAACAAATATACTTATACTTGACATCAATACATTGAGTCATAATGTCTATGCATGGGCCGAGTTTCATATGATAACACTTGTGTTGTAGTGCTACATTTCTTATGAAATGGTAAGGTTGTACGAAAAGAAAAATGCATATGACATGTTCATGCATAAGTAGCATACGTTGCATAAAAGCCTGTGATCATGATGTTCATATTTTTATATAAAATGATTGCCTCTAAGAATTGGCTATGGTGTCTTTACAAAATGATATGCATAGTACTTGGAAGAAGTACATTTAATTTGTGTCTGAACTGTTATGCTATGACAAGGTGCATTAAGGCATGATAAACATCATTTGACTTATGTGTGGTATAAACTAACTGTGAAATGCATTAGTGCTCTAATGAGAACTTGGGTGAGGTGCAACCCCATGTCGTGAGAGAAAGTCTTACTATATATATAAACAACTACACATTTAAGATCATGGTTATCGCCTTCACAGGCAAGGTGCTCACTTGTGAGCACGTGATTTGAGTTGGGCAAGACCTTGTCATGTCATACTACCCTGTGGTAAGTATGGAGGCTATGAGCCTAACTACCTCATGAAACGAGATCATGACTACTAACTACCCATAATGAAGATGAAGCTGCTCACGTTACCCATTCACACTTTGGTCCACCTAATTGAGGGTGGTTCGGTACAACCTCGAGTGACAAATGGCGATAGGTTTTAGCTATATGTTATACCAACTTGAAAATTTAAGGAGCAGAGGCATCCTTAGACCTCCATCACTCGGAGTCAGGGAGGTCCACGTCATCGAACAAACGATAGGCCTTAGTTGCTACACCAATAGGGATTGCAATCCGGGTTTTCCCTTGCGTCGAATATCTCTCGGTCCTTTGTCGACCATGGGCTTGGGTTGGTTTATTCGGTCAGTAGGTACTATGGAAAATATATAATTTGCATAATGAACACCATAGTATACTCTAGTTGACATGATGACAAATACCTCTGCGTACCCAGAGGAGTAAAGACTATCGAAACATAATAATACTAACCCTTCTAACTTACTAATATTATTAGTTGAGATTTATTTGAGATTATGATCATGTTATTCATATTGTTATTTAATAATTGAGATTGTTATAACATTATTCATATTGTTATTGCATAGTTGAGATTATAATTATGTTAATCATATTGATATTACATAATTGAGACTATGATCATGTTATTCATATTGATTACTTGATATCCCGTGATATGATGTCAAAGTTACATAATGTTATGACTGCCTGATACATGTTATGATTACTTGTCATAATGCATGATGATTAAGTTCGCTTATCGGCTCACAAGAGTTATTTCATAGGGCGCAAGTGATGAACAATAATGTGGTACGAGAGCTCAGTGCATGGCAAGGTCCTAATCCAACCTTCCTAACTAAGTTGCCGATCTTGGAACCAACTATCAAGTGTCTCATTTTAATAAAATATTTTATTAAACATTTGGAGATATATAACATTTAAAACTATCTCAGTCTCATGGAATGATATTTACTTCCTTTGGTTGTAAGATGGATCTCAATTTTAATTACATAACTCATTTTTGTAACCCGCCGAAATTGTCCTACTTTTTCAAACCCAAACTATTTTCTGTTGTGCTATTTCAAAAAAAAATTAGGGTTAAAATTCTACATTTTCAAGTTAAAATTTTTGGGATATTACAAATTTTAACTAAACCAAACATATAGATTACATCTTGAAGGTCAAATATATAAAAAAAAGAATTATAATTTCTAACTAAGGGTTTTGAACCTACAAGAGTAGCAAGCATGTTAGATATATAGAGTAATGCTATAGTGGAGTACCTACTCTCACATACTAGAAATCATGGTTGGAGGTTGTATCTTTTCAATTAAACCTTATGGATGTACTCAATATAGTTTATTTGATAGGAATCATGCTTTGGATCAAGTTTTTTGGACATAAAACTAGGATCTTTTAAGTCATGAAATTTTGATACATTGTGAGCCATTGATTTTTAAAGTTCTTAAAAAAGTATATGTATGCTATAAGCACATGATCCAAAACTTGTTTTCTGCTAAATAATGCTTATAGATCATATCTATAAGGTCTGATCAACAAAAAAAGTTTAAGAAATTCGAAAATCTAAAGATTCTATTAGGTAGGAGTAGGTACTCTAGAAGCACCTTATCATGAGGTAGTGGGAAGCTACTCGATGGTACCCGATTGCTTGAGAACATCAATTTTTGGTAATTTTTCAAAATGCACACTCAACATGATTGATTTACTAGAAATTGAAACTTGGAGTATTTGATTCCGATGCATGGATAGGTTTTTATAAGGTTTAAAAATCAATGGTCTACAATTTTCATAAGTTTTTGAGGCTTTGAATACCATTTTTTTCATCAAAAATGCATGATCCAAGTGTCAATTTCTAGTAACTCAATCATGCTGAACACATCTATAAGGTCAAAATTCCAAAAAACACACACAAAAAAATTCTTAGTGGGTAGGGTTGGTACGTTTTCTATCTCATAGGTCTCTCTCTCTCTCTCTCTCTCTCTCTCTCTCTCTCTCTCTCTATATATATATATATATATATATATATATATATATATATATATATATATATATAAGAGGGGTATCATCGGACCCCCTTTCTTTTTGATGCGCGGCCTTGCATCGCACATCCTTTTTTTTAAACAATGTGTTTTGAGTTTTAGCGATGGTTTTGAACTACCGCTAAAACTCATTTTTTCGCCAAGGTCTTTATGAGTGGTTTTGACCACCGCTAAAAACCTTTTTGCATACAATTTTTTTTGTGCCTCTAATTGTGCATGCGATCAGCAACACACAAGTGTCTGAAAATCATCACTTTAAGTGTTTGATGATGCACCCTACTCTCTCTATATATAGAGAGTATGTTTGGGTTCTAACAGAGTAACATGTAATGTCAAACCAGCATGTCGCTGATCGCGCATGACGTTATGTCGAACCAGTGCACACTACTGATCCCATGCACGATCAGCATTAAGCACTGTATGTGCGCTTTTGGCACATTTAGTGGTGGTCTTGGACCGCCGCTAAATGTTAAAAAATCAAAATTATTTATTATGTAGGTTTAACGAGTTTAACGAAAACTTGTTTGATGATACAAGTTTATATATATATATATATATATATATATATATATATATATATATATATATATATAGAGAGAGAGAGAGAGAGAGAGAGAGAGAGAGAGAGAGAGAGAGAGAGAGAGAGAGAACCATGTTAACTTAGCACATCTTACATATTATTTATAATATTATGCTATTAATATAATATATAAAATATTATACTATTTTATACAAATACATAAGCCAAACAGAGCTCCTGCCCAAGCCCATAGCCATCGGATCCAATCAAGGTTGGCTGGCTGCTTTGATATTTGAGGCCACTTCCTAGGGCCTTAAATAAAAAAAATATACAATGCTTATATTTCACATGTGGAGGGCCTCCTATGAAACATGGCACATGCATGTGCCTCATGCAGAGGACCTCCAATGAAATATGCCTAGGGCCTCAACTTCTCTTGAGGCGCCCTTGGATCCAATGCCCAACCCTAGGTTTAGTCATTTAATTAGGCAATATTCCCACATCCCCTCTCTCTCTCTCATGCACACATTGGACTCGTTTTCCTTGCATAAATGATAATCCTACACATGGACTCGAATTTGAAAATTACAAGAAACAGTTTATTTAAAAAATAATTACTCGTACACTGAAATATGTATTGGAAAAATAAAAATTAATTCTGAATCGAATACGAATCATGCACATGTATATCAGATCTATCATAGTAAACAAAACATAGGCTGATTATAAGTTAATCAAATACGAATCACAAATAGACTCATATAGAATGTACTTTCTAAAAAAAGCTCTCATAAACCCTAATTAGTACCATCTATATGAATTTATTTATGAAAATAAATT
The DNA here is from genome assembly GCF_984573655.1 of Nuphar pumila. Lineage (NCBI taxonomy): Eukaryota > Viridiplantae > Streptophyta > Magnoliopsida > Nymphaeales > Nymphaeaceae > Nuphar > Nuphar pumila. Next base: position 24,846,202 of record NC_143259.1, on the reverse strand, counting down.
CAAGCATACATAAAATCATGTGTATAACATGAATATGATTCATATCATACAATACATAGATCATAATAGGAAACATAACTGCAAAACAACCCGTAACACTCGATTTTCCCAAAAAGAAACCCTGAATCCACAAAACGATTTTCACTGTTTGGGTTCTTTCATTCTTTTTCAGATTTTTCTTTAATTTAAACCACAAATATCAATTTAAATAGGATTTTCTCATGTTGATCATGCTGAATATGCATACATCATAGATTTAGAATATTAAACACAAAATTGATTCCATAAAAATATACATAAATCTCTCCAAAATTGATTTTTCGAAATATCATTTTTGAAAACTGGTTCTACTAAGAAACCGATAATATCAAGCCCATCCATATGAATAGTTGATATACATGTGTTGTTGAGCATGTGTGGATCATCCACAACATGTACATGCATCCCAAATATGTATATATATGCTAGAGTATGTATACCTATTGAGACTTGTAAAGTCTGACTTCCTACTTTTAAATAAATATAGGTAATGAGTGAGATGTAGAGGAGTGGTTGCGGGCTGCTGTGGGGTGCCGTATAAATCAATGAATTGAGAATCCCGAAGACATGAATTGACTATTTTATTATTTGAATTTTTAAACTTTAAGGATACGCAACATGATAATGTTAAAATTATGCATGCTTGTGCTCAATAGAGGTAAATAACCTTGTGATTGGTCAATTAAAATCATACATGGTTGTGTCGTGTGGAGGCTATGGACCTTGAAAATGGTTAATTGTATTTATGCATGTATGACAAGAGAATTAATTAAATAAAAAGTGATATAGACATTAATTCTCTTGGGGCTTATAATGCGAGAGTAAGCAGCACTCCTGACTCCATTTGAAGTTTATCTCAAGCATGAAAGGTTGCCTTTCTCCCACCACGAAGATAGGAGACTAGGCTACCATTGCAACCGCGGGGTGGTATGCATATACTTCAGCTAAACAAAGACTGATATATCAGGTTACAGGTGTTGAAAGCACTCTCTCGACTAAGGTCGTCCCTCACCCAACATCGATGATGGGTACAAGGTTAGGTTACTAAGTCATAAATTGATTGAACATACTCTTGAGTCGTTGCCCCTAATCTGTGACTGATTTGTATTACTACCCACAGATGATTGGATAGAGAAACAATTTTGTATTGTGCACATAGTTTAATCATTGCATGCATCATTTAAGTAAAAATTCTAAATAAAAGGAATTAAAGCCACCCATGTATAAAGGAGATGTTCCACTCATACTGGTAAGTACATGCACTAATTAAATATTCATGCATAATTATAATATATGCACATGAGTTGAATTGTGGTATGTTACTTGTATTTGATAGCATATTCTTAATGAGATAGCTGCTTACTTATTGCCAATATGTGAAATAGATGCATGTTTTTATGTATATATAGTTATATTCATGTATACTTTGCTATTATGTTTTCTACGGAGACTTGATGAGTCTGACCCCAATTATGAAATATATAGGTATAAATTAAAAAGCCGAAATGATGGTGGGATGTTGTGGGCAATGTCGAGAGCCAATTATTTTCAATTCTCAGGATTGTGTTTTGAAAAAAATATTTATGATTTATTTAGACGATCTACTCTGATGAACTTATTATTTGTTTGAGGACTGAATTACTTTAACTGGTGAATTTTATGATCCTTTGTTTGAGTCTTGTTAATTGAATGACATATAACTCACCTGAGATTTTAATCAAAAGTAAAACGATGTTTCCACTATTTATTAAAAAAATTTCTTTATGTAATGTATAATTTAATCATAAATAAAAAAATTTATATGGATTTGAACCTTAAATTAGGTAGTGGATTTAACTAATGATATTTGAATAAAAACTAATTGAGTTGGATATAATCCATAACATTTAGATCAATTTAGAGATAGATTAGATTGGATACAACTCAGGATAATTTGAATCATATATCATTTGATTGGACCCATAGGGTTGGACGCTCTAAAAAATATTATTATTGTTTTGACAAAAATTTTGGTTGATAAGTGACTAATATATTAAATTGGAGTCGACCTTGACATTTCTCATTTTGAGGGCATCGAAATTGACTATTTACATGCCCAAATTGGTGTTGATTTGAGCATTTTTATCATTGACTAAAGTTCATGTCTAATTGTAGGTAAAAAATTAATGTTCTTCAACGTCAACTAAATTTTCTTACCGATTTGTGTGCGTATGATTAAATCTAAGATAACTACAATGATCTACGTTTCAAGGACTATCGAATTGACTATTTAAACGTTGAATTCTGATAAGTCTTTGGGTCTGTACGCCTCCCAAAATGTTACCATATCATTAGAGCCCAACCAAGGTAAGAAGTCTCTACTTTTTTTTTTCTAGCATAGTTAATTTTGAAATTTAATAAGTTGAGACCTATAATTGATTTAGTAGTTTTATTAATAAAATATATTAATAGATATTAACCTCTTATATTGGAGATGAGACTCTTGTCTGAGCCCATCTATAAATAGAAGCCATTATAAGGAGGATTAACAATGTTAGTTCTCTCTTCCTCTTCTATTCTCATTAGAATTCTCTATTTTCTTCTTCTTTCTTTCTTCTTGGAGCTTTTTTAGTAGCCATTGAAGCTCCTCTAAGGTGTGAAGATGGGAGACGAAAGTCGATCTACGTTTAAGAACCTGATTAAGGTAGGGAGTTCTATATTATACATGTAATCCAAAATTTGTGGGTATGAATTCTTTCAATTTTTCATAAGTATAGACCATAAATCATGCTTCTCACACATGGGTTTAGTTTAGGGCTGTCGAATCATATGGTTGGAAGGGGTTTTCGAACCCCTCTAAAAATTGTTTTCTATCAAACTGATTTCCTTAGAGAATAAAATTGTAAAAACTATAAAATACGTATATTACTTGATTATATTTCTGAATATTTTGATTTGGGTTAGTAGATTATAATAATATTAATATTCTGCAAAAATTTAGAGGATTTCTATGGTTGTTTTCATGAGAAATCATATATTTTGGAATTTAGGTTTATAAAAAAAAAAATGGTATCGTATTTTTGGCCTGACACCTGATCAATAAATTGCTCGTATCTCGCTCGTGTGAATGAGTTTTAATGAGCGGTTTATTGTGTTGGAAAGCTAACAAAAATTTTCATCTATTGTAAAATGTTGGGCTCTATTTATAGACTGAGCACAAATATGTGATAGTCAGAAGAAAAAAGTATAGGTCTGCATCAAACGCTCGTAACTCCCTCATACAGATGAGTTTTTATGAATGATTTGCGGCATCAGAAAGTTGACAATTTTTTTTATGATTTGAAAAAAATTCAGATCTGTCCATTGTACAAATTTTTTTTATAGCCTCTATAGCAGTCAGACCGAGTTGGGATTTTCACAAATTCGGGATTGGTTCAAGAACCGATCCTCGATATAGGGTTTTAGATGTTCTTGTTCAAAGAAGATGATCTATGCATATAGGATAGATTATATTTTTTTTAGCATGACTGAATAGTCTGTCATTACATAAATGTTTCATGTTCCATGATTATTTTGGGTTTTGTATGATTCTGGCATAGATATAAGCATGTATGGTATGTTTCTTGATGAATTTGTGATTTTGATTAATGTATGTTATTGTTTTAGCAAAGATTAGCATGAATCCATACACGTATGTATTATATGATGATGTTACCATGTTTAGAGCATCTAAATTCATGAGTTTATGTATTTTTACCTTGAGTCATTTTAATTTTTGGTGAATCTTGCATGAGTTTGAATCTTGTTCTTTCTTGTCCTCATTTTTTATCCTGGCCTATTTTCGAAACAAATCAATATCTCAGTAATAACAAATCCAATAAATTAAAATTAAAATATTAAAGTATTCTACACATCTAGGGTTTGAATCTAGAGTCTTAGTTAGCTTCGTTTGGATCAGTATTGAGGCCAAAATGTCCCTTATAACAAAGCACAAATTTTCTGCCCTGTCTGCAGGACTGTTCTGACCTACAATTTTGATGGTTGTTAAGACCTAATCAAGACTGATCAAACTAAATCAATAAAAAGCTAAATAAAAGGTAACATTTATAAGATGATCCTCTAAAAAGGGTTTTGTGAAAAGATTTCTCTATAGGTCTGGAGAAATTTTCCAAACTAGAAAACATTTCTATAAATAATAGGGTCGGTCTTATATTTTTCCTGAATAGGGTTTAGTTTTGAAATTTTCTTGATTTTATTATAATAAATTTTTTTATTCTGTTTCTTGAACTATTTTCCTAAGATATATGGGCATTCATAGTAAAATTGTAATGGTGCAATTCAGTTTCTGTAATTTTTGGTGGGTTTTCCAAAAATGGGTTAAGAGATATATGAGTTTGCACAATATGACATGTATAGATGCTTAATTGTATTTTTCATTAATGTAAACACCAAAATTTTTCCTCATCCATTCTCAAACAACCCTCCTCGTGCAGTGCCAACCCTATTAGGTCAGTGTAGGAGTCAAACCCCGAGTCAGTTTCAGAAAACTACCACTTTACCCATTTTTATTAGAAAAATTACCATTTTACCCCTAGGACTTCCCTGACCTCAGTCAGTCGGAGTCAACCAAGCTCATTGGTCAGTTCAAAATAGTTAGAATATCAGTCATTTCAAGCTCATTTGAGCTCACAGTGAGAAGACAATTTTCATTTCTGACCATTCCTGCCAAAATGGGATCATTTCTTCAGAAACGAGCTCATTTCTCACTTAAATTCAAGCCAATTGTCTCTGAGTCAGTCATACTCCTCTGAGTCTAGCCCAAGCTCACCAGGAGTTCAAGCACTTCAGTTTCAGTTCAAAACAATTTCCAAGTGTCTAGGAGCCCATTTTAGCCCATTTCGGCTCATTTAACTGAAATTGAGCTGAATCTAGTTAATTAAGCTAGTGTTCGAGCTTCAATTTTAGTTCATCTCAGTACTACCAATCTTTATCCCAGCTCAAACCTAGCTTAGATTCGTAATTCACTTCACTCCAGTGACCATTCCGTACCATTTCTCTAAAAATGACAACTTTTCTTGAAAATTTAGTCGAAAAGGTCAATTGAGTCAATGTCTGATCAGTTCATTTGAGTTTTGAAACTCTAAAACCCAACTCATTTCGGTTCAATTCAGCTCAAACCCTAATTTCTAGTGTCACTTTAGCTTGGCAGAGCTCAAAAATCATTTCTTCAACCATTTTGCAAATTTTGTCAATTTTAACACTTTTTGAACTGGTACAACTACCAATCGGGTCTAACATCTAAAATTCTTCATTCAGGGTTAGCATTTTGCATGATATTTCATATCATTTCTTATCATTTCATATCATTTAGCAACATTTCATCACATTTCATTTCATTTTCAAAGTCCAGAACTCCAGTTTTATAAATTTCAATCCAGATTGAGTTTTAAAAGTTTTCAGAAATCAATTTCAAACCCTGGGTTTCCAAAATTGATATTTTTATCCCCGGGAGTCTAAATTTGGAAATATTTTCTCGAGAAAAACAATATGGATTTATTTCAAACTCAAATTTTCAAATTCTACGCTGAATTTGCTTCACAACGGGGTATTGAACTTCAAATTCTGAGCACATCTCAAAAACTGCCAAAAATAGTTTGTTTCGTTCGAAAACTTTCTAAAAGGACTATTTTACCCCTCTAATCATCAAAAATGAATTTCAAAATTGGAATTTGGACCCGCTCTGAGATGGCCCATCCATTTGTATTTGTTTTTTTTAATATATATATATATATATATATATATATATATATATATATATATATATAAAGAAAAAGTTTATTTTAAATTTTTATTATTTTATTTAGTCTTTTTACCTAAGGTGGGACCCACAAGGGGGTCGACCCCACTAGCCCCTCTCTTTCCTTTCTTCCTCTACTTCCTCTTTCCTTTTCTTTCTTCCCTTCTCTTCCCTCTTCCTTCTTCCTTCTTTCCTATTCCCTTTCCTTCTTTCTTTCCTTTCTTCTTCTTCCCTTTCTTTTCTTCTTCCCTTCCCTTCCTTCCTTTCCTTACTTACTCCAGCCCATTCACATAAACTTCTTTGCTTTCTTTTCATTAAGGCTATCAATACATAAGTCTATTCATTCATTAGACCCTAAGTTTTCTTGGGTTGAAAAGAACACTACACGACTGCACCCCCTTTTCACCATTTTCTCTCCTTTTTACATCATCTCTTGGATTCTCTTCACCTCCTTACACAACAACCTCCTCCATTACCATCCCACTCTAGCCTTCATCACTGCAGCCTCCTCTTGTTGTAGCATCTCCATAGCAACAGCTAGCCTTGCCTCCACCGGTGCTACTCCCTTGTTCAGCCACAACCATTGGCAATCTTGCTCCAGTCGGTGCACCACTGCAGCTCTAGCATCTTCGGTGCCACCCCTTTCAAGGGCTCTTCCAGCCATTGCCCCAGCCATCTTTTGTTGCAGCCATCATCACCAGCTGGCGTGCTACCACAACTTCAACACCCTCATCACTTTGGCAGCCTCATCTGCAATAAGTTCCAGCAAGATCGACCTCCATCTTCAACCTTGGAAGTGGCATCGTCAGCACCATAACCAGCCATGTCCAAGCAGCGGATGCCCAACAACCGTGTAGCAACCTCCTTGCACAAAACCTCCAGCAAGCTCCATTGCTCCAACACAGCAGCACACCAAGGTCTCTTCCATGGTTGCAAAAAAAAAAGAAAAGAAAAAAGAGTAGAACAATACATATTTTATGTGTATGGACTAAATGAGTGATGAGGTCATTCTGTTTGATGGATCAAACCTCTCACTTTGAGAGTCAAAAGCAAAAAAATGGATCATGCCTCCCTGGATTTTTTGTTTATTAATTTATTTGACATATAGGTTCCATATTTTAAACATCCTTTTTTTTATCTTGCTTTATCAATTTATATCTATTTCATTTACCTAGTTAGTTTCATTAAAATTATGTTGACTTGTAGGTCTTGATTTTAGACGTTCAGTCCCATCGTTATCGTATGTGTGAATATTTATTTATAAATCTCAAAATCTTTAGGTTAATTAGGTATATTTATTACTGTTTACCTGCCAAAAATTCAAATTAATTCGGGTTTCTGAACCCTATTAAATAAATCATAGGCTGCGTCGGGTTTTGAACATTCCCGAAATTTTAATTTCTGTTTTAGCAGACAAGAACCTATGGGATCTCCTAGATGGACGATCCGAATCTTCCCCTAAAAATTACAGTAGATTCATGGTGGAATCTACTAATTGTCTGAAAATTTTGAGAGCTTTATAAGCAGATTTGACTTCTGTCAAAAATCAATTTTCCCAGACCCTTGGGAAAACCTTGATTTTTTTTTGTCAGGGTATAGACCGACCCTAATGTGTTGTGTCCGTTCAATCCATGAGTTGTCTGTCGAAACTTTCAACACAAAAGTTGTTTCTAACTCATTACTTTATCATTTGCCAAAATTTGGAAATTTTTAAGATTGTCTAAGTATTTTTCTTGAAATTATCTTTTCTGTCTGACAGATTTCAATATCCAGAAATTACAGAGATCTAGGTCTCTGATAACAGTGTGCCCATTTTCAAACCGTAATCCTAATCCCAATACTGTAAAAAGATAAAAATTTTATATGTTTGTCAGGGATAGTTTTTTATAATTTCAGCCATTTCCCCATCTGTCTGTTATTTTTCCCACATTTTCTCCCAAAACCTGTCTGTTTGCCCCAAATCTTAGTCGCCGGATTCTGATCCAACTTGATGGAGCTGTCCAGCTCCGACCATAGGTCAAAACCAGAAGGTGTAAAAGAAACAAATCTTTATGTAACTGTCCTCTGTCACCCCATAAAATTTGGAAATTTTTTATTTAAGTTTGATATCCAAAATCCCATTTAGAATCAACATTTTAGGCAAAATTCTGATTTTTTAGGATTTTTAGCTATTTTCCATATTAAAAAAAATAGATTTTTTATTCTATTCTATTCTTAGGGTTAGTCTAGGTGTCCATGCCAAATTTGGATCAATTCCAAGTTCATTTTCTTTATATGTTAGTTTATCTTTAAATTCAGAAGCGAAAATCAAGTTAAATTTGATATTTTATGATATTTTTGCTATTTTAGGGTTTTATTCATGTAATTAAGCATGTCATGTCATATTAGGGTTAATTTCAATCTCATTTGCATTTCAATTTTCCATTTTTTCAAAATTTATTTCAGAAAACCCTGGTTTCAAGGCCATAGTTTTGTTATCAGGGGCATTTTAGTTATTTTGACCTAAATTTCAAAATTTCAATTGTTAATTCCCTAAATTTTCATGCATGTCATCATATTATGTTTGATTTATTTCATTTGATTTTCAAATTTCCAAAATTTACAAAAATTCTTTCAGAAAACCCTGATTTCAAGGTCATCAGGGGCATTTTGGTCATTTTGACCTCATTTTCGCATTTTCCAGCTTATTTTCAAAATTTATTCATTGTTTCTCATGCTTATATCAAAGAGGGTATGATTCTGGGTTTATATCTTAATAATATCTGATAATTTCTAATATTTTTGGATAAATTCAGAAAAACCTACATTTCTGTGCTAACATTGTTTTCTAGTTTTGAAGGAACATTCAAGAAAAAGACTTAGATTTTATTTTTTTATTTTAATTCAATGTAAAGATGTAATAATTTGGAATAAGAATTTACATTTCTGCTTAGAATAGGACTGCCTTGCATATAGTCTAATTCCTGCAAATTTTTAATATTTGATGTATGATGCATATGCACATTTTTCCAAAATCACTATGGTTGACACGAATGGCACATGCACAAGCTCTTATGGAGTTTATAAACTTGGTGGAATTTGTATTTTTGGCCATAGTCAGAATACGAATGAAACCTAGATTTATGATCTTCGTATTAGCCACATTCAGCCTACACTCTTAGGCTAACTTAAAAAATGCACTGCATTTCTCAAAACTCAAAAGAATTTCCCAATTCCTCAATGAAATATCTTTCAAATTCATATTCATTCATTCAATTTGCATTATTTTCAAACTCATTTCCCAATTCTATTTCAGGAAAAACGATTTTCCCAAGAATTTCTAAGTCTTTCTCAAGATTTGATTTTCTCATAACTCTGAATTTTCAAATGAGATTTCAAAGTATTTCCCAAGTCCAAATCAAGATTTTCCAAGGATTTACACATTCTCCATTTCATTTTCAAATCCCAAAATCGATTTTCTCAAAACTTTGAATTATTTTTGAAAACTAGTTTTCCGAGAATTCTCAGATCCATTTTAGAAATCCATTTCCTCAGAAAAGCAATCCAAATCTCAAAATCGATTTTTCCAAAGTCTAAGTTTTCCTGAGAATTTATTTCCCAATTCAATTTCTGATTTCCAATAAAATTCAATGATTTTCCCAAGAATTCCATTTTCAAGTACTTTTCCAATCATTTTCCAAGCATATCTCAATTTTCCAAAGCAAGCACCATATTTCTTAAACTTGCATCTTTTCAAAATTCCATATCAGATGCCTGATTCTTTGTGCATTCTAGGAAAACAGAGCAAATTTAGATAATTTAACTTAGTCAAAGCACACATTTGATCCTTGGTTCAATTACCCCTGGTAAAGGCACCAGGAATGGTTGAACCTCGTACCGATAGGCGGATCCCATTCCATGGAATTTTCCCACAAATTTTCAAAATGGAGGCGAGTAATTTTCAAAAACTTTGGTCAAGATTGACTCGCGGAATCGTTCTCTCACTCTCGCAGAGGGAGGAGAAAAAATTTTGTGATGATAACAGGTTTGGCGACCGTGATGGGACCTGTCTTCATCTGATCAATTGTGTGCTTGACTTAGTTCAATTTTCAGAATCATGTTCTATGAACTGTGAGCTTTTATTTTCTGATATCATGTGAACCTAGGAGCCTAGACTTGAACCCAGCTGACATGGATTGCATGTAGACTAGGTATAGTTTGGTAGAACCATATTGAGGAGAATTATGCATGCACACTTAGACTTAGGTCTGAAATACAACACTCCTCAATCTTGGATTTATGTGAAAACAATGTTTGCTTCTTCAAATATTTCAAAATTCTATCTCTTTAGGACTTAGATCCCTTTTTTGCCTGCATGTGATCATTTTTCAAAAACCACCCCACCTATGTCTACCCGGTCTTCACGTTGCTGGGCTCTCTTCTAGAACCATAGTTCGAGACAGAGCTTCACAACTGGGCCACTTACTTGGGCTAACGCCCCCTGCTACGTACCAAGGGCCATAGTCCAACGTATATAGGCAGGTGCTCAAGGATGTTGGGAAAACACAAGCCTGGAACCGAAGATGAAATTTCATGCCACGTACTTCGGGCCTCGGCTCAAGTATATTGGCATAGCATGATTGGACACAATTGATTTGAGCCCAGAGTCAGGATTAGGATCCTAAAGCTCTTTCAAAACTGATGCATTTAGAGTCAACTTCTTAGGGAATGCTGTATGTGCATAATTGTTTGTCATTGAATGTTTGATATTCATTTTCAGCTTATTTTTCCATATTTTCCCCAATTTTCCAAAATATCGCATTTTTCATGTTTTGTAAAATATCTTCTTTTTCTCAAAAACCCTGGACAATTTTTTTTTAAATTATCCACTTTTTCTTCAAAACTCCAGGCGATTTTCCATTCTCTCATTCCTCTGGACTTCAAATTTTCAGTATTTCATTTTATCTTGCCTACAATTTTCAAAATTCTTGTATTTTTCCAAAATCTAATTTCAAATTTCCTGTCTTTCAGTCCAATGACATCCATTCAGCTCGACTTTGTCTTTCCTGAGGGTCACATCTCCTACGAGGTGCGACAAAGTCTTCCCGAGCATTAAGCTCTCAACACCGAACCCTTCTTCTCCCGGTGGTACTATATTTGGTTCAAAAACTTCTCCCGTGTGTTTCTGGACCATTTGAGAGATTGCGGGTTGGAACTGGCATCCGCAGTGGGAAAATTGACAGTCAACGACAATCTGATCCATGCACTAGCAGAGCGGTGGAATCCACGCACTTGCACGTTCTGGTTCCCGTAGGGCGAGATGACCCTGTTGATGGATGAATTTTCAGAGATTATGAGACTGCTCGAGCCATTCGGTCAGCCTGGAGATCCATTGGAGCAGCAATTTTGATCAATGTCAAGGGTTTGGACCCCAAAGATGTTGTAGCTCGCATGACGGGACGTAAGTCTTGGCCACTGATTAAAGAAAATGAAAACAAATACGTGAGCCAGATCAAGATCTACCGATAGTACGGGGCTTTCACAGAAGTCAGTTCGCTATCTAGAACAGCACGAGAGAAAATTTAGCATGCGATGGTTCTGTGCATTATGGGACTCACTTTCTTTTCAGACAGACAGAATTACGTGGACATCATAATAGTTCAGCTTCTAAGAAGATGGGGAAGTCGACAGACCAGTCGCCTCTCGATAGCCATGGCCACACTTGCTTTTCTATACAAAGGATTGACTTGCTTTACGCTTGGAGAGTCCATTTTAGTCGAGGGATGTACTTATGCACTTCAGTCTTGGTTCCTTCAACATGTACCGACCAGAGCTAGTTCGTTCAGATACAACGGCAAGGAGCTCCTTCCAGTTGCGCGGTACTGATTCCTGATTGATCATATGCAGGAAGAAGAAGTGGTGTGGGACTATTTTGATCGAGAGCTTTCACCTCCCAGATACACCTATGCATATCTCAAGCGGTTCAAATTACTTGGTCCATTCTTTTGCGCTTATTATCATCCGGAGCGGTGTGTCCGACAATTTTCTCAGAGACAGAAGCACATAGAGACGCGACTGCTATCAGGAGTTGTGCCAGAGTTCGACCTTACATCAGCACAGTGGTCCGGAACATACCATTCTGCCAGATATGGCCGAGACTCTTTTGTTACTCTTCCTCTTTTCCCCAGTCCTCGTGTCTCTACTGATCGTTAAGAGTGGTGGCAGACTATCTATATGCCCGCTCTTTCTCAAGTCTACTATTGATGCAATCAAATTTTTGCTTCAATAAAAAAATCCTTCAATTTTCATGGTTTGACGACCTCGCCTAGGTGACAAGGCATATTTGTAGTTGTTCATTCTCCTCGCAAAGAATGAAAATACAATTATCGTGACTCCAGCGGCGACCCAATCCCTACTAATGGGATGTTCTTCCAATTATCTATCAATTTCTCATGAAATAGTTTTCCTATATTCATTTCTATCCTGAATCTTCATCATCAAAATTTAATCATCCATCTCACTTTGCAGAGAATATCAGTATTCCCAAGTGGTCCAGATCAGATAAGAAGACATTGTTATATCAAGTGCATTAGTGATTTTTAAAGCATCAAGTAAAAAGAGATGAATTCTCCAAAAACTGTTAGAAGACAGAGTCCGAATGATAGGGATGACATTGATCATGCTGCATATCAGATGCTCAAGAAAATGATGATTAGGATGATGTTTGAGCAAGTTGAAGACAGTCTCAGAAAGGCTCCCATTAAGGAGAAGACATCTGTCTCCTTCTCTCAGAATATCACTGGTAAGAGTAATGAGCGATTTGGCTTGTGTCTGTCAGATATTTTATTCTCGCTGATGTCCTCTATCATTGTAGATTTAGTTATGAATATTTCATATGCCTAGACGAAGATAAAACCAAAGAAGTCATGCAAGAGGTACACGAAGGCATTTGCGGTGGTCACATCGGCTATCAAACTCTTATCAAACAAATCATCCGGACAGGATATTATTGAAAGACTATGCAGCAAGATTGCTACCATTTTGTGAAGAAGTGTGCTCTATGCCAGATACATGCACCTTTCGTTCATGCATCAATAACATATTTGCAATCTGTTGTCTCTCCATGACTACTTTCTATGTGAGCCTTTGATGTTGTAGGCCCCATCACTCCTTCTGCTTCAAATGGTCACAAGTATTTTCTTTTCGCAGCAGAATATTTCACTAAATGGGTTGAAGCTGTCACTCTACGCACAGTAGAAGGCCAACATATGGTCTCATTCATCTACAAGAATATCCTGTGCCGCTTCGGCATACCACATGACATTGTGTCAGATAATGGCAGTCATTTCAAGAATGAGAGAATGAGGACATTCTGCTTAAAGTTCAGAATCCATCATCATTTTTTCGCTCCCTATTATCCTCAAGTGAATAGTCAGACAGAGGCCACCAATAAGATTCTGATTCGAATCCTGGAGCGAACTTTGGAAACAGGCCGTGACTAGCATGAGAAGATTCATGTTTCATTGTGGGCATACAAAACCACCACTCGGACTCCAACTAATGCTACTCCGTTAGAACTTGTCTACGGAACTGAAGTAGTACTGTCTCTACATGTTCAGAAACCTGCCCTGAAGTTTGCATCACTTCTGGAATTACCGCTTGATCAATATCAGCAACAACGACTGGTATAACTTGATTTGGTCGATGAAAGAAGGCTCTGAGAAGCAGAACATGCTCATTCATATCGGAAAAGGATAGTCAGACAATATGTAAAATCTGTCATTGAAAGAAAATTTCGAGTCAACGATCTAGTGCTCAGATCAACGGTCTATCTCAAACACCGTTCGGGTGGCAAATGGTCACCGAATTGGGAGGGGCCCTATGTTGTCGAGGAAACATTACCCTGCAATTCATATCTGCTCATTAATGCCGATGGTGTGAAATTATCAGACCCTATCAATGCTCAACATTTGAAAAAATTCTATACTCAAATCCTCTATTCCATCCTTTGTAATTCCTTAATATATTTTCTTCAATAATGGTCAAATTCTTCTTCCTCTATTATACTGGGGCATTATTTTGAAAATTGTCTTCAAAACATTCTGTATGCAAGCAAGATCAAACAAATCTCTCATTTTACATACATGTACATCCATTTACATTATTTTGCATTCATTTGCATACATCTGCATTCATTTGCATTTGCATGCATTCATTCACGTTCATTTACATTCACTTGCATCAAATTCACATCCCCTTCAGGTTAAGGGATAAACCTGAGTTTCCCATTCAGGATAAGGGATAAATCCTGAGACCCCGATAGTTGTCCAAGTCATCGTGAGGGTGAAGACTGAAAATCTTCTATCAGAATCAATTAGTAATTCTTAAAAATCCAATGTTCGTGTTGGTAATTTTTCAAAAACCCAGTGTTCGTGCTGGTAATTTTTCAAAAATCCAATGTTCATGCTGGTAAAATTTTAAAAACCCAGTGTTCGTGCTGGTAAATCTTCAAAACCCAATGTTCGTGCTGGTAAAATTTCAAAAGCCCATCGTTCGTGCTGGTAAATTTTCAAAATCCAGTGTTCGTGCTGGTAATTTTTCAAAAACCCAGTGTTCGTGCTGGTAATTTTTCAAAAAATCTAGTGTTCGTGCTAGTAAAATTTCAAAAACTCAGTGTTCGTGCTGGTAATTTTCCAAAACCCAGTATTTGTACTGGTTATTTTTCAAAACATAATGCTTGTACTGGTTCATTTTTAAAATCCGGTATTCACACTGGTACACTTTAAAATTCAGTGTCCACATTGGTGTAGTTTTTTTTAGGGATTCGAGTTCCGACTCGAATCTCCTTTCCTTCTTTTTGTCTAGTTTTCCTTTGGAATTCGAGTTCTGACTTGAATTTCCTTTCCTTCCAATTGATCTAGTTTTCCTTCGAGATTCGAGTTCCGACTCGAATTTCCTTTCCTTCTAACCGATCTAGTTTTCCTTTGGGATTCGAGTTTCGACTCGAACTTCCTTTCCTTCTAATTGATCTACCTTTCCTTCAGGATTCGAGTTCCGACTCGAATTTCTTTTTCTTCCAAATTGATCTATTTTTCCTTCAGGATTCGAGTTCCGGCTCGGGTTTCTTTTCCTTCCAAATTGATCTATTTTTCTTCAGAATTCGTGTTTCGACTCAAATTTCTTTTCCTTCCAAATTGATCTACTTTTCCTTCAAGATTAGAGTTCCGACTTAAATTTCTTTTCCTTCCACAATTGATCTAGTTTTCCTTCGAAGATTCGAGTTCCGACCCGAGTTTTCTTTTCCTTCTAAAGTGGTCTAGAAAATTAGAGTTCTGACTCGAATTTTCTTCCAAATCGAATTCAAATGTCTAGAATTGGTCTAGAAAATTAGAGTTCCGACTTGAATTTTCTCTCAAATCCGATTTTCTTAGCTTTCCTTTAAAGGTTTGAACTCCTACTCAAACTTTTCTGTAATTTAGTAATTGGTCTACAAGATCCAAGTTCCGACTCGAATCTTTCCTCAAAACCCAGTTTAGCACTTGGTTCATTCAAAGCTCACAAGTTGAATCCTTCCTTCTTAAACTATGGTCCTTAGGTTAAATCCCTATGGATATGATAGTTCGTAGGTCGAACCCCTGCAGAACCGATGTGATCCTTAGGTTAAATCCCTATGGAATTGATAGTTCGCAGGTCGAACCCTTGCAGAACCGATGTGATCCTTAGGTTAAATCCCTATGGAGTTGATAGTTCAAGGTCGAATCCTTGCAAGACCGATGTGATCCTTAGGTTAAATCCCTATGGAATTGATAGTTCGTAGGTCGAACCCCTGCAGAACCGATGTGATCCTTAGGTTAAATCCCTATGGAATTGATAGTTCGTAGGTCGAACCCCTGCGGAACCGATGTGATCCTTAGGTTAAATCCCCATGGAATTGATAGTTCGTAGGTCAAACCCCTGCAGAACCGATGTGATCCTTAGGTTAAATCCCTATGGAATTGATAGTTCGTAGGTCGAACCCCTGCAGAACCGATGTGATCCTTAGTTTAAATCCCTATGGAATTGATAGTTCGTAGGTCGAACCCCTGCATAACCGATGTGATCCTTAGTTTAAATCTCTATGAAATTGATAGTTCGGAGGTCGAACCCCTGTCGAACCGATGTGGTCCTTAGGTGTTATTGTCGCAAAACTTTCCCGTCTTCCCTTCCCTTGCAGGAGAGAGAGAAAAATCCTTTAGCGAGTCAAACTTGACCAGAATTTTGAAAACTTGTTTGAAAATACTCGCCTCCGTTATTTAAAATAGCGGGAAAATCCATGGGATGGGGTTCAACCTGTAGGTACGAGGTTCGACCGTTCCTGCCGCCTTTAAAAGGGGTAATCGAACCAAGGATCAAATGTGTGCTTGACTTATCTAAATTATCAAAATCGTGTTCTATCCTAAATGCACAGAGAATTCAGGCATGTGCTATGAAATTTTGTAAAATGCAAGTTGAAAAACATGATGTATGCTCAGAAAATGCTTTGAAGTTGGAAAATATTTCTCAGGAAAAAGATGAAAATCAATCTCTCAGGAAAATCTGATAAAAGGACTTAAAATCTCAAGAAAATTTATGAAGATTTGGGAAAATCATGAATGAATGAAAATCCTGGGAAAGTAGAAATAATGCTCGAGAAAAGGCAAGCACTTGAAGAGAAAATGCTTATCAGGAAAACTCTAACTTTGAGAATTTTCTTTGGAAAATGATTAAAATTCATTGGAAAATCTTTGGAGAAGGAAAATCGAATCTTAAGAACTTGAAATTCAGAAAACCTTAGCCTTGGAAATCGATTTTGACTCTGGAAAATGATGGAAAGTTTCCTTTGAAAATTTGGAAATGAATTCTAAGATAAGAGACATTTTCTGGGAAAATCAGAGAAAACTTAGCTTGGAAAAAACACATCTTTGAAAACCTTTTCAGAGAATCTTGAGAAATCGACTTTCTTGAAATGAAAATTTTATAGAGATGCACATGATTTCATGATGTGAACTATCCTGAATGAATGGATGTCTTTTTATAAAAGCTTCTTTTCAGGAAAGTATGCAAATTTAGAATTAAACTAAGGTGAGATTACCACATATTCCGACTAGGGCCGTAAATATGTTTGTAATTTACTTAGTTAATTCTAAAAGATTTTGTAAACATTGAAAATATGCAATGAATTTTGAAAGATATCCTAAGAGTGTAGGCTCGGTGTGACTAATAGAAAGATGCTGAATCTGGGTCTCGTCCATATTCCGACTAGGGCCGTAAATATGGACTCCACCGAGTTCATCAACTCCTTAAGAGTTGGTGCACGTGTTATTCGTATACATCCATAGTGCTTTTGAAATAAAATGCATGAATCACATACTCAGGATATTGCATGAATTCAAACTATATGATATGCATCCTAGTCTAAGCAGAAAAGTAAACCTCTTATTCCAAAATTTATATTATTACATCACTAAATAAAAAGAAATAAAGATAATTGCAGACTTCATCTCCTTCCTTTGAATATCTCTGCCAAACTTGAAATGGGGTTAGCTCAAATATGTGGGGTTTTTCCAAGATTTTCCAATAATATTATGAAATTATTAGACTTAGTTGGATATAAACCCTATTTTCACACTTCCTTGACATTTGAAATGATGCAAATGCAATAAAATATAGTAATAAATAGTTTGAAATTCAGAATTATGGTCAAAATGACCAAAATACACCTAATATTGAAGTTATACCTTTAAAATCAGGGTTTTTTGAAGGAATTTTAGCAAAATTTGAGGTTTTGAAATTTGAATTGAACCAAATGATGATAAATGCACGATGAGACATGATGACATGCCACTAAAAACCTTAGGACTATAAAATCAGAATTTGACATTTTTGCAACTCATCCAAAATAATGAATTTCGCTTGTTTTTCGCTTGGGTCAGGGTCACGCGGGGCCCTGTTTTGATGATACGGCAAAACCGAGCTTCAAACGATCTTCAAATAATGTTCAATTCAGTATGAACCGTCCTTTAACCCTTATAAACAGTCTAGAATGCTAAAATTCACGGAATGACATGGTTTAGATGCGAAAATTTAAAGAGAATCCGAAAATGGACGAATTTTGCATACGGGCCCGAACCAAATGTGGCATTTAATACGATAATACAAATATTTCACCATAGAAACCTCTGATATTTTGCAGAATGCTAAATGACATAAAAATGAACAATTTTGGCTTTTACAGCTTCGAGATTTGAACTACGATGAGTTCGGTAATAGGAATTTGATTCTGACGGCGGTAAAATCAACCTGTTCATTTGTAAAATCGAATAAAAATAGCAGCCGACTATAAAAAATTGTGATATTTAAATGGGAAACTAAAGACACATGCAGAAACAAATTTCATTTTTATGGATTAGGCATTTGGTCAACTGGATGTGAAATAAAAATGCGACATCATATGCATAAATCAGAAGAACAAATAAACTTGCCAAAACAGGAGCCTGACAAGAAAAATACTAAACTGGTATTAAGACTATCCTAAAAATCACAAAAGTTCAGAATCAAACAGAGGACATTTGGAACATGACATTCACTTTTTACATATCTAGATTTGGAGCTATATCCAGAGAGAAACTATCGACTTTAGTCAATCCAGAGTCTAAGAGACTCAAATCAAGCTCTAACACGTCTCCCAAACTCTCAGATTTGTTTCAGATATCATAAAAATTCAGAAACATATACAAAAATCATGTTAAATACTAGACATCATCCCAAGTTCAGGACATTTTTTATATCGAAAATAAGATCTCATATGAGGGAGATCTCGATTTTACAAGTTGGAAATAAATCTTCAAAATGTTTCCCGGGTAACAAAACCCGACTGAGCATTTCAAACTTTAAACGCAGTAAATCAATTCAAATCATTCCGATTTTTTTTCAGATTGTTAAGGACACCTAAAGGCGCATACTGTGATTTTTTTAGCTTTTGTAACGAAAAATAAATACATGAAATAACGAGTGGATTGACTGACAAAAACAGAGAATTATAGAATTTAAGCAGGATTGAAATAAAGGCGAAAACAAATCTAATTAATTCCTAAAATATGCTAAATCAACAAAATGAAATATGAACTAAATCTAATTAATGCATGGATGTTAAAAATCACCAAGGAAGCATAATTCTACTTTTGATATATGTCGTTTTATGAGAATAGCTCTTTCTTCAAAACGAAAGTTCAACATGCAAATCGAGACAAGGACATTACTTCAACAGAACCGATTGGAATAGAAACCCACCTTGTATTCTTTTGCTATTCTGAAACCTCAGAGACCGACGACTACCTTGATAGTGGACTCCAGAGGGGCGTGAATTCAGAGGAAAACAAAAGAAAGGAAAAGGGGAATTCTAAGTTGAAGTTCAAATCTCAAACATGAGCTTCCTCTCACTGAGCGTGGGCTAGGGTATTTATAGATTTTTTGGAGATTTTTGAAATTCAAACAAATAAATCTGAACCGTCCATGTGGCGCCATCTCAGGGCATGCCATTTTGGATTTTTGAAATAAATAAAATGCAATTTTGTGAATAGGACACCTCAGCTGGATTTGAAAATTTTTAAAATTAAAGTTTGCTTGATTTTCTCTGCAGAAGTTTCCCAAATGGTGCCACCTCAGAGGGTGCTACCTTGGAGTTTGAAATTCAAAGCTTTGCTTTTCTGGAAGAATGAGAGGCTGCCATGTGGCACCATCTCAGGGCATCCACATTGACATGTGTCAGAAGGAAAGGCAGAGGACTCAGATGGCACCACCTCAGAGGGAGTTTGAAAGTTTGAAATTCTGCTTTTTCTGGAGGAAGCAGGGACAAACATGTGGCGCCACGTTAGGGTGGCTCCACACTGCCATGTGTCAAAAGGCAGGAGCTGAGGAAGCAGAAGACGCCACCTCAGAGGAGTTTGAATATTTGAATTGTTGCTTTTTCTGAAGGGGGCAGAGAGTGACATGTGTCACTTGCTTTTTCTGAGAAAAGCAGAGAGAGACATGTGTCCCTTGCTTTTTCTGAGAAAAGCAGAGAGAGACATGTGTCCCTTGCTTTTTCTGAGAAGAGCAGAAGGTGACATGTGTCACTTGCTTTTTCTAAGAAAAGCAGAGAGAGACATGTGTCCCTTGCTTTTTCTGAAAAGAGCAGAGGGTGACATGTGTCACTTGCAGGAAGAACACATCAGATGGTGCCACCTCAGGGGGAGACAATTCCACTTTTTCTAGGAAAAGCAAAACATGACACATGGCGGCTTAGAGTGGCATCAACATTACACATGGCAAGGGATGAAGGTGGTGGACATTGACACGTGGCATGGAATAAAGAAGGTGGCTAAAGACATGTGGCACCATCTTAAAGATGCCCCACACTGACACATGTCAGAGGATGGAAGGAGGGAGAAAATGACACGTGGTGCCACCTTTGGGTGAACCCCACGCTGACACATGGCAGGGGAATGGAAGGAGAGAGAAAATGACCCAGTGGCACCAATTCAGGGACAAGGCTCCTATATTTTAGGGCTTTTCGAAATTCAAGTTTTTCAAAAGGAAAGGCCGTGTGGCACCATTTCAAGGTGGACCCCACATTGCTATTTTATTGAAACAAAAGGCAAAACAGCAAAACCTCTTTTTGGAATTTTTATAAAAGTTAGACTAACTGGCAAATAAGAAATACGTGGCCTAATTGCAGAAATTTTAAAAAGAGGTGCCCCCCCTGTAGGGCAATTTTGTAAAAGAATGATATTTGAAATTGACATGTGTCCCTTTCTTTTTCTGAGAAGAGCAGAAGGTGACATGTGTCACTTGCTTTTTCTAAGAAAAGCAGAGAGAGACATGTGTCCCTTGCTTTTTCTGAAAAGAGCAGAGGGTGACATGTGTCACTTGCAGGAAGAACACATCAGATGGTGCCACCTCAGGGGGAGACAATTCCACTTTTTCTAGGAAAAGCAAAACATGACACATGGCGGCTTAGAGTGGCATCAACATTACACATGGCAAGGGATGAAGGTGGTGGACATTGACACGTGGCATGGAATAAAGAAGGTGGCTAAAGACATGTGGCACCATCTTAAAGATGCCCCACACTGACACATGTCAGAGGATGGAAGGAGGGAGAAAATGACACGTGGTGCCACCTTTGGGTGAACCCCACGCTGACACATGGCAGGGGAATGGAAGGAGAGAGAAAATGGCCCAGTGGCGCCAATTCAAGGACAAGGCTCCTATATTTTAGGGCTTTTCAAAATTCAAGTTTTTCAAAAGGAAAGCCCGTGTGGCACCATTTTAGGGTGGACCCCACATTGCTACTTTATTGAAACAAAAGTCAAGACAACAAAACCTCTTTTTGGAATTTTCATAAAATTTAGACTAACTGGCAAATAAGACATACTTGGCCTAATTGCAGAAATTTTGAAAAGAGGTTCCTCTCCCTGTAGGGTGATTTTGTAAAAGAATGATATTTGAAATTGCTGACAAGAGGGCAACATCTGAGATAAAATGGCTGAGTTCAAAGTTAAAATCCATATTGAAAACTATCCATATCATTTTCCTGAGAAAATCTTTTGAAATTCAGAGTCCTGGGGGTAAAATAGGAAGAATTGACGATTTTGAAGACCCAGGATTTTGAAATCAATTCTGAAAAGAGTTGAAATTCGAATCTGGATTGAAAATTTTGAAATCGAGAGTTCTGGACCTCGAAATGACATGTTGTGCAGTGCAGTGATATGAAATGCTCATGCAATAATATGCAAATAAAATGCAATCCTGAACCGGGATTTAAAGATTCCCGTCTCCCGTCAAGAATAAAACTTTGAATATTTGAGCTAAAATAGAGGAATTTTGAGAGTTGTAAATGGAATTTGGAATTTTGCAAGTTCTAGGCTCAGAAAATGACCATTTTACCCTCCGGTGATCTCAGAGATGATGCTTGGTGGAAATGTCAGGGAGGTGAGTAAAAATTTGGGGTGTTTATAGATGCCCCTCTTTGCTGCTAAGCCAACTTGTGGCCGAGCTTAGTGGCAAAGAAAAACACACCAAATTCGGGCTAGAAAAAATGCCCCAGTTAGAAGGATCTGACCGGGTATAAGAAAATTGGCCCTGATGAAGATGGTAGATATGAAATGGAGAATGAAGAAAGATTCACTCTACGAGAGTGAAGTTCAGGTTTTGCCCTTATCCTGGATGGGACAAAAATACCTCGTACGAAGCTCAGGTTTGGCCCTTAACCTGATTGGGGAATGAAATATCTCATCGAAATGAGACTCAGGTTTGTACCCTTAACCTGATCAGGCGGAAAATGGAATACCTCATCAAAATGAGGCTCAGGTTTGTACCCTTAACCTGATCGGGCAGAAAATAGAATATTGGAAGGTGAATAAGACAACTCTTCTCGAAGAGGCACGAGGCGATGAAAGTGAGACTGTAAGAGGCAATCTTGGAATATGATCAAGACGATCCGGTGAATTTTTCATCAGTGTGAAATATGAATAAGGTAAGGAGTAAGACGACTCTTTCGACAACGCGAAAGATGGACATGACAATCTTTTGACGAGAATAAGGTAACTCTTTTGGCAACGCGAAAGACAGACAAGACAAACTCTTTCAGAGAGGAGTAAGGCAACTCTTTTGACAATGCAAAAGATGAATAAAGCAATCTTTCCAACGAGGAATAAGGCAACTCTTTCGGCAATGCAAAAGATGAATTCTTTCGACAACGCGAAAGATGGCAAAGGCGATCCAAAGGAACAAAGCGATTCTTTCAACAACGCGAAAGATGACAAAGGCTATCTTTTCGGAGAGAAGGCTAATCTTTCAAAAATGCGAAAGATGATAAAGGCTATCCTTTCGGAGAGAAGGCTAATCTTTCAACAACGCAAAAGTTGATAAAGGCTATCCTTTCGGGGAGAAGGTTAATCTTTCAACAACGCGAAAGATGATAAAGGCTATCCTTTCGGTGAGAAGGCTGATCTTTCAACAACGCGAAAGATGATAAAGGCTATCATTTCGACGAGAAGATTGATCTTTCAACAACACGAAAGATGATAAAGGCTATCCTTTCAGAGAGAAGGCTAATCTTTCAACAACGCGAAAGATGATAAAGGCTATCCTTTCGGAGAGAAGGCTAATCTTTCAACAACGCGAAAGATGATAAAGGCTATCCTTTCTAAGAGAAGGCTAATCTTTCAACAACGCGAAAGATGATAAATGCTATCCTTTCAGAGAGAAGGCTAATCTTTCAACAATGCGAAGGATGATAAAGGCTATCCTTTCGGAGAGAAGGCTAATCTTTCAACAATGCGAAAGATGATAAAGGCTATCCTTTCGGAGATAA
Organism: Nuphar pumila; assembly: GCF_984573655.1. Classification (NCBI taxonomy): domain Eukaryota; kingdom Viridiplantae; phylum Streptophyta; class Magnoliopsida; order Nymphaeales; family Nymphaeaceae; genus Nuphar; species Nuphar pumila. The sequence continues at coordinate 24,823,034 of NC_143259.1, read as the reverse complement.
GGTTAATCTTTCAACAATGCGAAAGATGATAAAGGCTATCCTTTCGGAGATAAGGCTAATCTTTCAACAATGTGAAAGATGACACAGGAAAATCTTTCGAAGGAGTCAAGATGCATCAATATGGACATCAAGCTCTCACTTAACGTCAGAATAGCTAAAAAATATTGTCAAAATGTAGAAAATTTATTGTTGATTCAAAGTAATTGAAAATGATGCTCGTTGTTGTGAAAATATTCCTTCTTTTCTACCTGAAGTATTACCTCCAAACAGGATTGACTTCATAGAATCAAGATTTGGAATTCAACTTGCTTGCGATTGACCTTCTTCAAGGAAGCTATGAATTTCCTTGATATGAACAGGAAAGAAAATTTGATATTATGAAAGTGATTGATGAAAGGATATTGATAATAGAATTTCACAAATTTAAAGAAGATTCTTGATAGATTTGGTAGTTTGATACCCTGGGAGCTTCTCTCATGATAATCTTTCTGCACTCTTTTGAGCTCTCTTGGGTTTTGGTTGCATTCTCCTTCATTTTGGAGATGTCCTGACTTTTTCTCTCTTTTTTTTTCCTCTCTTGCTCTCTTTTGGAAGGGTACGTCACAAACTCCGTCAACTTGAAGATGTTTTGATCCTTCTTTGCTCCAGGGTTATCTTGATGAAATTGACTCATTGATTGAAGATCTTTGGATGATAGCGGAAATTAAATATCTTTTAGGGATTGTCGGGAGGTTCATCGCATCTGCCTTCATCTCGACAGTGCTTTGGACTATCTCTTGAAGGATCCGTCACAAACTTCATCGTCTTGGAGATGTTTCAAATCTTCTTTGGCCCCGGGGGTCTACTCGCTTAATTCGTCTTCATCTTGACGACAAGTGAGAGATCCCTTTTGCACATATTTAATTGCAACTTAGGTGATTTTGAGGAGACAAAGCTTGGGTGAATTCTCTTTTTTTCTAGCGCTCAGGATATTTCCACTGCCTCGTCTTTACAAGAATGGTCTTTGAAAATGTTCCATTGACTGCGATCAATATCAATCATTTATGGCTTTGCAATAACATTGAATCTTCTTTTCTGGCCATATCGAGGATTTATCTTTCATCCTTTTGGTTGGTCAATAGAAAGAATTTGATTTTTTTTGAGACTTTCTTCGCAAAAGCTTTGCCCTTTTGGAAGTAATACTGAAGGTATTTTGAGGCAAGGATTTGTGCAATAAAGTTTTTGAAATCAACAAGTAATTTATTGACAAATTGACAAAGTGTTCTTGAAATCCTTAGTAAAAGAAATCGCATGACATCCGAGTTGACACATCCAATAAGATGGTGCTCAATCTCAAAGGTAAATCCAATACGATGTTGGAATTTTGAAGGTAAGTCCTGGTCATAATGCTGGATTTTGAAGGTAAACCCAACTAAGAAGTTTGGTTTTGAAAGAACATCTGAATCAGAGCTTTCAAGGGAAAGCTAGGAAGTTTGGTTTTTAAGGAGAGAACATTCAGGTCGAAACCCAAATCTTCAAAAGAAAATTAGACCAACTCGAATTTTGAAGGAGAGAAAATTCGAGTCGAAACTCAAATCTTCAAAGGAAAGTTGGGAGGTTCGAGTCGGGGCTCGAATCTCGAAGGAAAATTGGAAAGCTTCAAATTTTGAAGGAAAGAAAACTCAAGTTAAAACTCAAATCTCCAAAGGAAAGTTGGAAAGTTCGAGTCAAAACTCGCATCTCAAAGAAAATTTAGAAGTTCGAGTAGAAACTCGAATCTCAAAGGAGAATTGGAAGTTCGAGTCGAGTTCGAATCTTAAAGGAAAATCTTTAATCAGAAGATTGAATTTTGAAAATCGATAGTGCGAGGACTGGGATTGAAAGTTTTGAGAATGGTCAGTTCGAGGACTGGATTATTTGATTTCCAATGAAAAAGACCATCATATGTAGATGTATGTCATCTGATTTTCAGGATTAACCCTTATCCTGAACGAGGATACGACTAGAAATTGAAGAATTTTGGGAAAATCATGAAAAATGATTCAGGTTTATCCCTTAACCTGAAGGGGAAGAAAATGGATGCAGAATTAATACAAAATGAAATGCAAATGCATATGAAATGTAAATGAATGCAAGATTAATGCAAGTGGGTGCATATACATGCAAAATGAGAGATTGGTTTATCCTGCTTGCATACAGGATGTTTTGAGATAAAAATACATTTAAAAAAAAATACCCCAGTGTAACTAGGAAGGAAGATTTTGAATACAAAGAAGGATAAACGAGAAATAAGGTGGCAGGCTTCTTGATTGAGAGACGTCCTCAAGATCATTCCTCACAAGAGACATATCTTGAAAAGGAAAGAGACGCAAATAAAATGGTGCCAAACTATTGGAAAATTTAATAATTTTATTGATGCTTAAAAATCGAGGAAAGGAAACAGAATTATATTATCCCTTTGAAATGATAAAAGCAAAATGAGAAGTGAGAAAGTGCTTTGCACATGAGATCTTTAAAGTAAAAGGAGAATGTTATTTTGAAAGTGAGAAATCATTTGGGAATAAAATCAACTGCAAGGTTGATTTTGAAGAATGATCAGCGTGAGAGCTGATCTTTGAAAGGAGAATCAACACGAGGGTTGATTTCGAAGAGAGATCATCATGAGGGTTGATTTTGAAAATGAATTGGTTTAACCCTAATTTTGGAAAAGAAAATCAACACAAGGGTTGATTTTAAAGATAATGGTTTGAAACTAATTTAAGAAAAGAAGATCACCGCGATAGTTGATTTTTGAAAAAGATTGGACCGAAATATTAAACTTTTGGGTGATCATAACGAAGATGTTCGTAGAAATTTTTTAAAATTTCACGATTTTTGAAAAACCCTCATAGGAAGTTTCATTTCTCTCATGAATGATGTTCGGATTGCCCCTCATCTTGAAAAAAATGGGAATTTAATGTGGCTTGATAGAAGCCAATGGCAAAGAAGATTCTTTGAAAAAGGTGCCCTAATGGGGCAAAAGAAAGGAGTATTGGATGAAGAAAATTGACATTTTATTGATAAGCAGAACTGATAACAAAAAGACTGCATATTTATAAGCATTCAACCAAAAGGTTGCAAAAACTGGGCGGACTTGCCCCTACGAGGTGACTGGCAAAACGGAAGGAAGAAAGCAGGAAACTTTGGCATCATCAAGTTTCTGAATGATCTGGGAAAGGCTTGGTCAGGATGGCCAGCTCGTCTTCTTCTTCAGCTTCAGCAAGGAGGCTCTTGTCAATGCAATCCTGAACAATATTTTTGAAGACAAAACAATGATCGATGTCATGCCCTACTGCCCGATGGAACTTGCAGAATTGATTCATGAACCTTCCCATGATAGTGGGAGGAGTTGTGGCCTTTGGGAGCTTCACTAATCCCTTGGTCAGCATGAATTCAAGGGCTTCTTCGAGTGTTTGTTTGAGAGGAGTGAACACACGATCATTACTCCAACCTTCACACTTTATCTTTTCCTTTTGTGGAAAGTTGGGCTGAGATAGCTTGCTATTCTGTTTTTCCTCTTGCTCATCATGGTTACCCTTACTACTTTTGTTATCATTGCTAGATTGTTTTTGACGAGGGTGATACCATCGTAGACACCGTTCTCCAACCCCATCTCGAGCCACTCGGCTCGTTCAATAAGCTCTATGAAAGACTTGGAAGACGAGGTGGAGATAAGACTTCTTAAAGGTTGTGAGAAGTTGTTCAGGATCAACGATAAAACATGTCTTTCTGATATAGGATCCCTCATTTTGTTGCAGGTCTCTCTCCATCTACGAATGAAGTCCTTGGCTTTTTAACTGTCTCCTTGTTTCAGATTACAAAGGTGATTTAATGTTGGTGGCGCTTCAGTATTGAACAAAAATCGCTCGATGAATAGGTTGACCACCTTATTGAACTCTTGCAGCTCGATTGGATTGATATGTTCCACGTACCATTTGGCTGCAGCTCCTTCTAGGCTGCGGGGAAAACATAAGAACAATGCTCTGTTGTCCCTCTTGAATTTGGAACATTCGGCGAAGAACATGGTGAGGTGGGCTTTGGGATCACCAAAACCGTCGAACTTGACGAATTTGCGGGGTAAATTCTCCAGATTTTCATCCCCTTCTAAACCGTCATAAAAATTCTTACTGGTAAAGACTTTCTTGCCCTTGTCACGGGCTTGCAGATCTTTTACCACTCTAGCCATTTCTTTGAACTGCGCTTGAAAAGGATCTGTCACTGTTTGAACTTTTGTCTTGCGAGTGATTTCTGGAATGATCTCGCATTCTTCCTCGGTATCATCTTCATCTGAAGTATCTTGAACATTCTTATCAAAGGACTTGGTTGCTTTCTTGGCCCCACGATCTCTAATTCTCTGAATGAAAGGATCTTTGTCTAAGCTGGTGCCAGCCTGCTCACTCATCATTTTGGTCATCATTTTCTGGAACATGGCATACATCTGTGAATCTATGCCATCGTCCTCTTGCTGCTGATTTTGACTTCTGGGGGGATCCATTTCTCCTTCTGCGGCTGAGGAGTACTGAGGTGATGTTGTTTTTCTGCCTGATCTTGTCTAAACCATCAAATACTGCAGATGCTCTCTACAGGATAAAGTCTTGATTAGACTCTGAGGAAATTTTGGATTGGGAGGAAAATGATTATTGCTAATATGGTAGACAATTGGAAGAATATCCCATTACTAGGGATGGAATCACCGCTGAAATTACGATAATTGTGTTGTTATTCTTTGTAAGAAAAATAAACAATGAAAAATGTGCCTTGTTACCTAGGCAAGGTCGTCAACCACGGGGAAAACACCATTTTTTGAAGGAAAGAGATATCTCTTAGAAAAACAATCCGCAAACGGATTTAGAATAAGGAGAAGGCAAGTGGGTAAACAATTTCTACCGCAATAATCAAGGTATGCACGAGAAAAATAAGGTGAAGAATTTTGCAAATAGACAAAAGGATTGAAAATCCAATGAGAGAAAACATATGATTTTGGAAAATTGCAGGCAGGATAAAATGCAACTGGAACATCGAGATCCAGTGGAACGGAAGAATGAAAAATCACCTGGAGTTTTTGAGAGAAATTAGATGTTTGGGAAAATCATCCAGGGTTTGAGAAAATACACGAAAAAGATAAGAATGTGGGTATTTGAAAAGATATTTTGAGGAAAATATGAGAAGAATGAAGGTAACATAAAACAGTCACATCCTGCACAAACACTTATGCACATACAACACTCCCTAAAAGGCTGACTCTAGATGCATCATTTTGAAAACAGTTGTAGGACCGTAATCCTAACTCTAGGTTCAGATCATCTTTGTCCAATCCAGTTATGCCGATATATCCGAACCGAAATTCGAGGTACGTGGCATATAATTTCAACTTTGGTTCTAAGGTAAGGTTTTCCAACATCCTTGAGCGCCTACAGATATACTTCGGACTGTGGCTCGCAGTACATGGTAGGGGGTGTTAACCCAAATAAGTGGCCCAGTTGTGAGGCTTTGTTCTGAACTAGGGTTCTGGACGAGAGCCCAACAACGTGAAGATCAGGTAAAGATAGGTAAGGGAGGTTTGAAAAAAATGATCACATGCAAGAAATAGAGGGCTCTAAGTCCTAGAGAGATAGATTTTTGAAAACTTTGAAGAAGCATACATTGTTTGCATTCAGATCCTAAATTAAGGAGAGTTGTATTTAGACCTAAGTCTATGTGAGCATGAAAATTTCTCCTCAATCTGGTCCTACCAAACCATGCCTAAGCTATATGTAATCAATGTCAGCTAGGTCAGAATCTAGGCTCCTAGGTTCGCATGATGTCAGAGAGTGAAGAGCTGACATTTTGAGAACACAGTTTTGACAATTGAACTAAGTCAAGCATACTTTTGATCAGACAAGGACAGGTCCCATCTCGGTCGCCAAACCTGTTATCGTCGCGAAATTTTCCCGTCTTCCCTTCCCTTGCGGGAGAGAGAGGAAAATGCTTTCGCGATTCAAACTTGACCAGAATTTTGAAAATTTATTTGAAAATACAAGCCTTCATTTTTTTAAATAGCGGGAAAATCCATGGGATGGGGCTCGACCTGTCGGTACGAGGTTCGACCGTTCCTGCCGCCTTTAACAGGGGTAATCGAACCAAGGACCAAATGTGTGATTGACTTAGTTAAATTATCAAAATCGTGTTCTATCCTAAATGCACAGAGAATTCAGGCATGTGCTATGAAATTTTGTAAAATGCAAGTTGAAAAACATGATGTATGCTCAGAAAATGCTTTGAAGTTGGAAAATATTTCTCAGGAAAAAGATGGAAATCAATCTCTCAGGAAACTCTGATAAAAGGACTTAAAATCTCAAAAAAATTTATGAAGATTTGGGAAAATCATGAATGGATGAAAATCCTGAGAAAGTAGAAATAATTCTCGAGAAAAAGCAAGCACTTGAAGAGAAAATGCTTATCAGGAAAACTCTAACTTTGAGAATTTTCTTTGGAAAATGATTAAAATTCATTGGAAAATCTTTGGAGAAGGAAAATCGAATCTTAGGAACTTGAAATTCAGAAAACCTTTGCCTTGGAAATCGATTTTGACTTTGGAAAATGATGGAAAGCTTCATTTGAAAATTTGGAAATGAATTCTAAGATAAGAGACATTTTTTGGGAAAATCAGGGAAAACTTAGCTTGGGAAAAACACATCTTTGAAAACCTTTTCAAAGAATCTTGAGAAATCGACTTTCTTGAAATGGAAATTTTACAGAGATGCACATGATTTCATGATGTGGACTATCCTGAATGAATGAATGTCTTTTTATAAAAGCTTCTTTTCAGGAAAGTATGCAAATTTAGAATTAAACTAAGGTGAGATTACCACATATTCCGACTAGGGCCGTAAATATGTTTGTAATTTACTTAGTTAATTCTAAAAGATTTTGTAAACATTGAAAATATGCAATGAATTTTGAAAGCTATCCTAAGAGTATAGGCTCGGTGTGACTAATAGAAAGATGCTGAATCTGGGTCTCGTCCATATTCCGACTAGGGCCGTAAATATGGACTCCACCGAGTTCATCAACTCCCTAAGAGTTGGTGCACGTGTCATTCGTGTACATCCATAGTGCTTTTGAAATAAAATGCATGAATCACATACTCAGGATATTGCATGAATTTAAACTATATGATATGCATTCTAGTCTAAGCAGAAAAGTAAACCTCTTATTCCAAAATTTACATTATTACATCACTAAATAAAAGGAAATAAAGATAATTGCAGACTTCAGCTCCTTCCTTTGAATATCCTTGCCAAACTTGAAATGGGGTTAGCTCAAATATGTGGGGTTTTCCAAGATTTTCCAATAATATTATGAAATTATTGGACTTAGTTGGATATAAACCCTATTTTCACACTTTCTTGACATTTGAAATGATGCAAATGCAATAAAATACAGTAATAAATAGTTTGAAATTCAGAATTATGGTCAAAATAACCAAAATACCCCTAATATTGAAGTTATACATTTAAAATCAGGGTTTTTTTAAGGAATTTTGGCAAAATTTGAGGTTTTGAAATTTGAATTGAACCAAATGATGATGAAATGCATGATGAGACATGATGACATGCTGCTAAAAACCTTAGGACTGTAAAATCAGAATTTGACATTTTTGTAACTCATCCAAAATAAAGAATGTCACTTGTTTTTCGCTTGGGTCAGGATCACGCGGGGCCCTGTTTTGATGATATGGCTAAACCGAGCTTCAAACGATCTTCAAATAATGTACAATTCAGTATGAACCGTCCATTAACCTTTATAAACAGTCTAGAATGCTAAAATTCACGGAATGACATGGTTTAGATGCGAAAATTTAAAGAGAATCCTAAAATGGACGAATTTTGCATACGGGCCCGAACCAAATGTGACATTTAATGCGATAATAAAAACATTCCACCATAGAAACCTCTGATATTTTTCATACTGATAAATGAGATGAAAATGAACAACTTTAGCTTTTACAGCCTTGGGATTTGAACTACGGTGAGTTCGGTAATAGGAATTTGATTCTGACGGGGGTAAAATCAACTTGTTCTGATGTAAAATCGAATAAAAATAGCAGCCGACCATAAAAACTCTTGATATTTAAATGGGAAACTAACAACATATGCAAAAACAACTTTCATTTTTATGGCTTTGGCATTTGGTCAATGGATGTGAAATAAAAATGCGACATCATATGCATAAATCAGAAGAACAGATAAACATGCCAAAACAGAAGCCTGACAAGAAAAATACTAAACTAGTATTAAGACTGTCCTAAAAATCACAAAAGTTCAGAATCAAACAAAGGACATTTGGAGCATGACATTCTCTTTTTACAGATCGGGATTCAGAGCTATATCCAGAGAGAACCCATCGACTTAAGTCAATCCAGAGTCTTAGAGACTCAAATCAAGCTCTGACACGTGTCCCAAACTCTCATATTTTTGTTAGACATTATAAAAATTCATAAAAATATGAGAAAATCATGTTAAGTACTAAACATTATCTCGAGTTCAGTACATTTTTTGTATTGAAAATAGGATCTCATATGAGGGAGATCTCGATTTTACAAGTTGAAAATAAATCTTCAAATTGTTTCCTGGGTAACAAAACCCGACTGAGTATTTTGAACTTTAAACATAGTAAATCAATTCAAATCATTCCGATTTTTTTGTAGATTGTTAAGGACACCTAAGGGCGCATTCTGGGATTTTTTAGTTTTTGTAACAAAAAATAAATACATCAAATAACGAGTGGACTGACTGACAAAAACAAAGAATTACAGAATTTGAGCAGGATTGAAATAAAGGCTAAAAAAAATCTAATTAATTCCTAAAATATGCTAAATCAACAAAATGAATTATGAACTAAATCTAATTAATGCATGGATGTTAAAAATCACCAAGGAAGCATAATTCTACTTTTGATATATGTCGTTTTATGAGAATAGCTCGATCCATCATTCGGATGAGCTCTTTCTTCAAAACGAAAGTTCAATATGCAAATCGAGACAAGGACATTACTTCAATAGAACCGATTGGAATAGAAACCCACCTTGTATTCTTTTGTTGTTCTGAAACCTCAGAGATGGACGACTACCTTGATAGTGGACTCCAGAGGGGCGTGAATTCAGAGGAAAACAAAAGAAAGGAAAAGGGGAATTCTAAGTTGAAGTTCAAATCTCAAACATGAGCTTCCTCTCACAGGGCGTGGGCTAGGGTATTTATAGATTTTTTGGAGATTTTTGAAATTCAAACAAATGAATCTGGACCCTCCATGTGGCGCCATCTCAGGGCATGCCATTTTGGATTTTTGAAATAAATAAAATGCAATTTTTGTGAATAGGACACCTCAGCTGGATTTGAAAATTTTCAAAATTAAAGTTTGCTTGATTTTCTTTGCAGAAGTTTCCCAAATGGTGCCACCTCAGAGGGTGCTACCTTGGAGTTTGAAATTCAAAGCTTTGCTTTTCTGGAAGAAAGAGAGACTGCCATGTGGCGCCATCTCAGGGCATCCACATTGACATGTGTTAGAAGGAAAGGCAGAGGACTCAGATGGCGCCACCTCAGAGGGAGTTTGAAATTCTGCTTTTTCTGGAGGAAGCAGGGACGGACATGTGGCACCACCTCAGGGTGGCTCTACACTACCATGTGTCAAAAGACAGGGGCTGAGGAAGCAGAAGACGCCACCTTAGAGGAGTTTGAATATTTAAATTGTTGCTTTTTCTGAAGGGGGCAGAGAGTGACATGTGTCACTAGCTTTTTCTGAGAAAAGCAGAGAGAGACATGTGTCCCTTGCTTTTTCTGAGAAGTGCAGAAAGTGACATGTGTCCCTTTCTTTTTCTGAGAAGAGCAGAAGGTGACATGTGTCACTTGCTTTTTCTAAGAAAAGCAGAGAGAGACATGTGTCCCTTGCTTTTTCTGAAAAGAGCAGAGGGTGACATGTGTCACTTGCAGGAAGAACACATCAGATGGTGCCACCTCAGGGGGAGACAATTCCACTTTTTCTAGGAAAAGCAAAACATGACACATGGAGGCTTAGAGTGGCATCAACATTACACATGGCAAGGGATGAAGGTGGTGGACATTGACACGTGGCATGGAATAAAGAAGGTGGCTAAAGACATGTGGCACCATCTTAAAGATGCCCCACACTGACACATGTCAGAGGATGGAAGGAGGGAGAAAATGACACGTGGTGCCACCTTTGGGTGAACCCCACGCTGACACATGGCAGGGGAATGGAAGGAGAGAGAAAATGGCCCAGTGGCGCCAATTCAAGGACAAGGCTCCTATATTTTAGGGCTTTTCAAAATTCAAGTTTTTCAAAAGGAAAGCCCGTGTGGCACCATTTTAGGGTGGACCCCACATTGCTACTTTATTGAAACAAAAGTCAAGACAACAAAACCCCTTTTTGGAATTTTCATAAAATTTAGACTAACTGGCAAATAAGACATACTTGGCCTAATTGCAGAAATTTTGAAAAGAGGTTCCTCTCCCTGTAGGGTGATTTTGTAAAAGAATGATATTTGAAATTGCTGACAAGAGGGCAACATCTGAGATAAAATGGTTGAGTTCAAAGTTAAATCCCATATTGAAAACTATCCAGATCATTTTCCTGAGAAAATCTTTTGAAATTCAGAGTCCTGGGGGTAAAATGGGAAGAATTGACGATTTTGAAGACCCAGGGTTTTGAAATCAATTCTGAAAAGAGTTGAAATTCGAATCTGGATTGAAAATTTTGAAATTGAGAGTTCTGGACCTTGAAATGACATGCTGTGCAGTGCAGTGATATGAAATGCTCATGCAATGATATGCAAATGAAATGCAATCCTGAACCGGGATTTGAAGATTCCCGTCTCCCGCCAGGAATAAAACTTTGAACATCTGAGCTAAAATAGAAGAATTTTGAGAGTTGCAGATGGGATTTAAAATTTTGCAAGTTCTAGGCTCAAAAAATGACCATTTTGCCCTCCGGTGATCTCAGACGATGGATGATGATGCTTGGTGGAATTGTCGGGGAGGTGAGTGAAAATTTTGGGGTGTTTACATTAGGTTAAATCCCTATGGAATTGATAGTTCGTAGGTCGAACCCCTACGGAACTAATGTGATTTGTAGGTTGAACGCATGTCAAACCAATACAGCTCATGGGTTGAACCCCTTTATAAACCAAAAGTCCTTCTCAACTCAGTGATTCATAGGTTGAACCCCTTTCGAATCAATCTCATTCTCAAAAAATTGATCTGTAGGTGGAATTCCTACTGATCCTCGGTTCTTAGGTTGAACTCCTTTGGAACTAATCTCACTTTCAAAAATTTGATCTGTAGGTTGAAGTCCTCCTAATCCAATATTCTTTACAGTCCTTAGGTCGAACCCCTTTTGGATTGGTATTTTTCAAAAATTCGATCTGTAGGTTGAAGTCCTCCTCATCCAATATTCTTTGCAATCCTCAGGTCGAACCCCTTTTGGATTGGTATTTTTCAAAAATTCGATCTGTAGGTTGAAGTCCTCCTGATCCACGTTCTTAGGTTGAATCCCTATTGAACCCATGTTGTTCTCAGTGAACCAATGTTGTTCTCAATTGAACCAATGTCGCTCTTAGTCTGAATCCCTATTGAACCCATGTCGTTCCCAGTGAACCAATGTCATTCTCAATTGAACCAATGTCGTTCTTAGGCTGAATCCCTATTGAACCCATGTCGTTCCCAGTGAACCAATGTCGTTCTCAATTGAACCAATGTCATTCTTAGGCTGAATCCCTATTGAACCCATGTCGTTCCCAGTGAACCAATGTCGTTCTCAATTGAACCAATGTCGTTCTTAGGTTGAATTCCTATTGAACCCATGTTGTTCCCAGTAAACAATTTCCAATTTCGACCTTTGGGTCAATCAATTTCCAATTTCCATATTCCAATTTTTTATTTTCAATTTTGACCTTCGGGTCAATCAATTTCTAATTTCCAATTTCGACCTTTGGGTCAACCAATTTCAATTTCGACTTTTGGGTCATTCAATTTCCAATTTCCAATTTCCAATTTCCAATTTCCAATTTCCAATTTCCAATTTCCAATTTCCAATTTCCAATTTCCAATTTCCAATTTCCAATTTCCAATTTCCAATTTCCAATTTCCAATTTCCAATTTCCAATTTCTAAATTCTAAATTCCAAATTCCAAATTCCAAATTCCAAATTCCAAATTCCAAATTCCAAATTCCAAATTCCAAATTCCAAATTCCAAATTCTAAATTCCAATTTCGACCTTTTGGTCACTCAATAGAATATTTTCAAAATAATGTGCATCACTTTCAATTATTTTGAATCAACAATAATTTTCAACATTTTGACAATGATTTCTAGCTATCCTGACGTGAAGCGAGAGCTTGAGGTTCATTTTTGGCGCATCTTGACACCATTTGTTATTCCTTTTAGGACTTGATAACGGGAGTTTTCAAGATTCCTCCCCTTCTGTTGGTATAATCTGAGCGCCTGGGTTCTCAGATTCGCACACTTCTCTGTGTCCCCACTGTCCCACCATAGATAGTCCAATTTCGGTTTGAGGTTAAGCCACCAATCATTTTCTCGCAAAAGGTCATCAATTTCAAAAGTTATTTAGTGTCAGCAATGAGGCACCCAAAATCAAACCCCTTTTCAAGCTTTAGGGACCCCAATTTCATCCTTTTGCAAAACCCCTATCGGATTCATTGTGCAGAAGTCAGAAGGTTCCATCATGGGTTCTTCTTTCGAGAATCCCATCATTTTCATTCCCGGTCAGGTTAAGGGTTAAACCTGAGCCCCATTTTGATGAGGTATTTCATTTTCCCAGTCAGGTTAAGGGTTAAACCTGAGCTTCGTTTCTACGCGAGGTATTTCCTGTCCCATCCAGGATAAGGGAAAAACCTGAATCTCACTTCTCTGAAGCAAATTTTTCTTCTTCATTCTCCATTTCACATCTACCATTTTCATCAAGGCTAATTCCTTCTAACTGAGGCATTTTTATAGCTCAAATTTGGTGTGTTTTTCTTTGCCACTAAGCTCATCCTTAAGCCAGCTTAGTAGCAAAGATGGGCATCTGTAAACACCCCCAATTTTCCTCATCCATTCTTAAACAACCCTCCTCGTGCAGTGCCAACCCTGTTAGGTCAGTGTAGAAGTCAAAACCCGAGTCAGTTTCAGAAAGCTACCACTTTACCCATTTTCATTAGGAAAATTACCATTTTACCCCTAGGACATCCCGGACCTCAGTCAGTCGGAGTCAACCAAGCTCATTGGTCAGTTCAGAACAGTTAGAATATCAGTCATTTCAAGCTCATTTGAGCTCACAATGAGAAGGCCATTTTCATTTATGACCATTCCTGCCAAAATGGGATCATTTCTTCAGAAACGAGCTCATTTCTCACTTAAATCCAAGCCAATTGTCTCTGAGTCAGTCATTCATACTCCCCTGAGTGTAGCCTGAGCTCAACAGGAGTTCAAGTGCTCCAGTTTTAGTTCAAAACCATTTCCAAGTATCTAGGAGCCCATTTTAGCTCATTCAGCTGAAATTGAGCTGAATCCAGTTAATTGAGCTAGTATTCGAGCTTCAATTTTAGTTCATCTCAGTACTACCAATATTTATCTCAGCTCAAACCTAGCTCAGATTCGTAATTCACTTCACTCCACTGACCATTCCGTACAATTTCTCTAAAAATGGCAGGTTTTCTTAAAAAATTAGTCGGAAAGGTCAATTGAGTCAATGTCTGATCAGTTCATTTGAGGTCTGAAACTCTAAAACCCAGCTCATTTCAGCTCAAACCCTAATTTCCAGTGTCACTCTAGCTTGGCAGAGCTCGAAAATCATTTCTTCAACCATTTTACAAATTTTGTCGATTTTAACACTTTTTAAACTGGTACAACTACCAATCGGGGTCTAACATCCAAAATTCTTCATTCAGGGTTAGCATTTTGCATGACATTTCATATCATTTTTTATCATTTCATATCATTTCTCAACATTTCATAACATTTCATTTCATTTTCGAAGTCCAGAACTCCAGTTTTATAAATTTCAATCCAGATTGAGTTTTAAAAGTTTTCAGAAATCAATTTCAAACCCTGGAGTCTAAATTTGAAAATATTTTCTCGAGAAAAACAATCTAGATTTATTTCAAACTCAAATTTTCAAATTCTACGTTGGATTTGCTTCACAATGGGGTATTGAACTTCAAATTCTGAGCTTGCCAAAAATAGCTTGTTTCGTTTGAAAACTTTCTAAAAAGACTATTTTACCCCTCTAATCGTCGAAATGAATTTCAAAATTAGAATTTGGACCCGCTCTAAGATGACCCATCCATTTGCATCTATTTTTTTTAATATATATATATATGTATATATATATATAAAAGAAAAAGTTTATTTTAAATTTTTATTATTTTATTTAGTCTTTTTACCTAAGGTGGGACCCACAAGGGGGTCGACCCCCCTAGACCCTCACTTTCCTTTCTTCCTCTACTTCCTCTTTCCTTTTCTTTCTTCCCTTCTTTTCCCTCTTCCTTCTTTCCTTTTCCCTTTCTTTCCTTCTTCCCTTCCCTTCCTCCCTTTCCCTACTTACTCCATCCCATTCACGTAAACTTCTTTGCTTTCTTTTCATTAAGCCTATCAATACCTAAGTCTATTCATTCATTAGACCCTAAGTTTTCTTGGGTTGAAAAGAACACTACACGGCTGCACCCCCTTTTCACCCTTTTCTCTCCCTTTTACATCCTCTCTTGGATTCTCTTCACCTCCTTACACAGCAACCTCCTCCATTACCATCCCACTCCAGCCTTCATCACTACAGCCTCCTCTTGCTGTAGCATCTCCATAGAAGTAGCTAGCCTTGCCTCCACCGGTGCTACTCCCTTGTTCAGCCACAACCATTGGCAATCTTGCTCCAGCCGGCGCACCACTGCAGCTCTAGCATCTTCGGTGCCACCCCTTTCAAGGGCTCTTCTAGCCATTGCCCCAGCCATCTTTTGTTGCAGCCATCATCACCAGCTAGCGTGCTACCACAACTTCAACACCCTCATTACTTTGGCAGCCTCCTCTGCAATCAGTTTCTGCAAGATCGACCTCCATCTTCAACCTTGGAAGTGACATCTTCAGCACCATAACCAGCCATCTCCAATTAGCGGACACCCAGCAACCGTGTAGCAACCTCCTTGCATAGAACCTCCAGCAAGCTCCATTGCTCCAACATAGCAGCACACCAAGATCTCTTCCATGGTTGCAAAAAAAAAAAGAGTAGAACAATACATATTTTATGTGTATGGACTAAATGAGTGATGAGGTCATTCCGTTTGATGGATCAAACCTCTCACTTTGAGAGTCAAAAGCAAAAAAATGGATCATGTCTCCCTGGATTTTTTGTTTATTAATTTATTTGACATATAGGTTCCATATTTTAAACATCATTTTTTTTATCTTGCTTTATCAATTTATATCTATTTCATTTACCTAGTTAGTTTCATGAAAATTATGTTGACTTGTAGGTCTTGATTTTAGACATTCAGTCCCATTCTTATTGTATGTGTGAATCTTTACTCATAAATCTCAAAATCTTTAGGTTAATTAGGTTTATTTATTATTGTTTACCTACCAAAAATTCAAATTAATTCGGGTTTCTAAACCCTATTAAATAAATCATAGACTGTGTCGGGTTTTGAAAATTCCTGAAATTTTAATTTCTGTTTTAGCAGACAAGAACCTATGGGATCTCCTAGATGGACGATCCGAATCTTCCCCTAAAATTACAGTATATTCATGGTGGAATCTACTAATTGTCTAAAAATTTTGAAAGCTTTATAAGCAAATTTGATCTTTGTCAAAACTTGATTTTCCCAGACCTATGGGAAAACCTTGATTTTTCTTTGTCAGGGTATAAACCGACCCTAATGTGCTATGTCCGTTCAATCCATGAGTTGTCTGTCAAAACTTTCAACATGAAAGTTGTTTCTAGCCTATTACTCTGTCATTTGCCAAAATTTGGTAATTTTTTGGATTGTTTGAGTATTTTTCTCGAAATTATCTTTTTGGTCTGACAGATTCCAATATCCAGAAATTCCAGAGATTTAGGTCTTTGATAACAGTGTGCCCATTCCCAAACCGTAACCCGAATCTCAATACTGTAGAAAAATCAAATTTTTCTATATTTTTCAGAGACATTTTTCCACAATTTCAGCCATTTTCCCATATGTTTGCTATTTTTCCCATATTTTCTCCCAAAACCTGTTTGTTTACCCCAAATCCTAGAGTCGCCGGATTCTGATCCGACTTGCTGGAGTTGTCTAACTACGACAATAGGTCAAAACCAGAAGGTCTAAAAAGCAAAAATATTTGCGTAACTTTCCTCTATCACCCTATAAAATTTGGGAAATTTTTATGGAAGTTTGATGTCCGAAATCCCATTTAGAATCAACATTTTAGGCAAAATTCTGATTTTTTAGGATTTTTATCTATTTCCATATTAAGAAAATAACAAAAAAATAGCTTTTAGACTCTATTCTGTTCTTAGGGTTAGTCTAGGTGTCCATGACAAATTTGGCTCAATTCCAAGTTGATTTTCTTTATATGGTAGTTTATCTTTAAATTTAGAAGCGAAAATCAAGTTAAATTTGATATTTTATGATATTTTTGCCATTTTAGGGTTTTATTCATGTAAATAAGCATGTCATATCATATTAGGGTTAATTTCAATCTCATTTGCATTTCAATTTTCCATTTTTGCAAAATTTATTTCAGAAAACCCTGGTTTCAAGGCCATAGTCTTGTTATCAGGGGCATTTTGGTCATTTTGACCTAAATTTCGAAATTTCAATTGTTAATTCCATAATTTTTCATGCATGTCATCATATTATGTTTGATTTATTTCATTTGATTTTCAAATTTCCAAAATTTAAAAAAATTCTTTCAAAAAACCCTGATTTCAAGGTCATCAGGGGCATTTTGGTTATTTTGACCCCAATTTCGAATTTCCAAGCTTATTTTCGAAATTTATTCATTATTTCTCATGTTTATATCAAAAGGGGTATGATTCTGGGTTTATATCTGAATAATATCCGATAATTTACAATATTTTCGGATAAATTCAGAAAAACCTACATTTCTATGCTAATATTGTTTTCTAGTTTTGCAGGAACATTCAAGAAGAAAACTTAGCTTTTATTTTTTTATTTTTATTCAATGTAAAGATGTAATATTTTGTTATAAGAATTTACATTTCTGCTTAGAATAGGACTGCATTGCATATAGTCTAATTCCTGCAAACTTTTAATATCTGATGTATGATGCATATGCATATTTTTCCAAAATCACTATGGTTGACACGAATGACACGTGCATAAGCTCTTATGGAGTTATAAACTTGGTGGAATTTGTATTTTTTGGCCATAGTCAAAATACGAATGAAACCTAGATTTATGATCTTCGTATTAGCCACATTCAGCCTACACTCTTAGGCTAACTTCAAAAATGCACTGCATTTCTCAAAACTCAAAAGGATTTCCCAATTCCTCAAAGAAATATCTTTCAAATTCATATTCATTCATTCAATTTGCATTATTTTCAAACTCATTTCCCAATTCCATTTCAGGAAAATCGATTTTCCCAAGAATTTCTAAGTCTTTCTCAGGATTTGATTTTCTCATAACTCTGAATTTTCAAATGAGATTTCAAAGTATTTTCCAAGTTCAAATCAAGATTTTCCAAGGATTTACACATTCTCCATTTCATTTTTAAATCCCAAAATCGATTTTCTCAAAACTTTGAATTATTTCTTAAAACTAGTTTTCCCAGAATTCTCAAATCCATTTCCTCAGAAAAGCAATCCAAATCTCAAAATCGATTTTCCCAAAGTCCAAGTTTTCCTGAGAAATTATTTCCCAATTCAATTTCTAATTTCCAATAAAATTCAATGATTTTCCCAAGAATTCAATTTTCAAGTACTTTTCCAATCATTTTCCAAACATATCTCAATTTTTCAAAGCAAACATCATATTTCTCAAACTTGCATCTTTTCAAAATTCCATAATACATGCCTGATTCTTTGTGCATTCTAAGAAAATAGAGCATAATTTAGATAATTGAACTTCAAATTCTGAGCACGTCTCGAAAACTGCCAAAAATAGCTCGTTTCGTTCGGAAACTTTCTAAAAAGACTATTTTACCCCTCTAATCGTCAAAATGAATTTCAAAATTAGAATTTGGGCCCGCTCTGAGATGGTCCATCCATTTGCATTTGTTTTTTTAATATATATATATATATATAAAGAAAAAGTTTATTTTAAATTTTTATTATTTTATTTAGTCTTTTTACCTAAGGTGGGACCCACAAGGGGGTCGACCCCCCTAGCCCCTCTCTTTCCTTTCTTCCTCTACTTCATCTTTCCTTTTCTTTCTTCCCTTCTTTTCCCTCTTCCTTCTTTCTTTCGTTTCTTCTTCTTCCCTTTCTTTCATTCTTCCCTTCCCTTCCTTCCTTTCCCTACTTACTCCAGCCCATTCACGTAAACTTCTTTGCTTTATTTTCATTAAACCTATCAATACCTAAGTCTATTCATTCATTAGACCCTAAGTTTTCTTGGGTTAAAAAGAACACTACACGGCTGCACCTCCTTTTCACCATTTTCTCTCCGTTTTACATCCTCTCTTGGATTCTCTTCACCTCCTTACACAACGACCTCCTCCATTACCATCCCACTCCAGCCTTCATCACTACAGCCTCCTCTTGTTGTAGCATCTCCATAGCAACAGCTAGCCTTGCCTCCACCGGTGCTACTCCCTTGTTCAGCCACAACCATTGGCAATCTTGCTCCAGTCGGTGCACCACTGCAGCTCTAGCATCTTCGGTGCCACCCCTTTCAAGGGCTCTTCCAGCCATTGCCCCAGCCATCTTTTGTTGCAGCCATCATCACCAGCTGGCGTGCTACCACAACTTCAAAACCCTCATCACTTTGGCAGCCTCATCTGCAATCAATTCCAGCAAGATCGACCTCCATCTTCAACCTTGGAAGTGGCATCGTCTGCACCATAACCAGCCATCTCCAAGTAGCGGACGCCCAGCAACCGTGTAGCAACCTCCTTGCACAGAACCTCCAGCAAGCTCCATTGCTCCAACACAACAGCACACCAAGGTCTCTTCCATGGTTGCAAAAAAAAAAAAAAACAAGAGTAGAACAATACATATTTTATGTGTATGGACTAAATGAGTGATGAGGTCATTCCGTTTGATGGATCGAACCTCTCACTTTGAGAGTCAAAAGCAAAAAAATGGATCATGCCTCCCTGGATTTTTTTTTTATTAATTTATTTGACATATAGGTTCCATTAAACATCATTTTTTTTTATCTTGCTTTATCAATTTATATCTATTTCATTTACCTAGTTAGTTTCATTAAAATTATGTTGACTTGTAGGTCTTGATTTTAGACGTTCAGTCCCATCGTTATTGTATGTGTGAATATTTACCCATAAATCTCAAAATCTTTAGGTTAATTATGTTTATTTATTATTGTTTACCTGCCAAAAATTCAAATTAATTCGGGTTTCTGAACCCTATTAAATAAATCATAGGCTGCGTCGGGTTTTGAACATTCCTGGAATTTTAATTTCTGTTTTAACAGACAAGAACCTATGGGATCTCCTAGATGGACGTTGAATCTACTAATTGTCTGAAAATTTTGAGAGCTTTATAAGCAGATTTGATTTCTGTCAAAAATCGATTTTCCCAGACCCCTGGGAAAACCTTGATTTTTCTTTGTGAGGGTATAGACCGACCCTAATATGTTGTGTCTGTTCAATCCATGAGTCTTATGTTGAAACTTTCAACACGAAAGTTGTTCCTAACTTATTACTTTATCATTTGCCAAAATTTGGAAATTTTTGGGATTGCTTGAGTAATTTTCTCGAAATTATCTTTTCTGTCTGACAGATTTCAATATCCAGAAATTACAGAGATCTAGGTCTCTGATAACAGTGTGCCCATTTTCATACCGTAATCCTAATCCCAATACTGTAAAAAGATAAAAAATTTCTATGTTTGTCAGAGACAGTTTTTCACAATTTCAGCCATTTCCCCATCTGTCTGCTATTTTTCCCACATTTTCTCCCAAAACCTGTCTGTTTGCTCCGAATCTTAGAGTCGCCGGATTCTGATCCAACTGGCTGGAGCTGTCCAGCTCCGACCATAGGTCAAAACCAGAAGGTGTAAAAGAAAAAAATCTTTACGTAACTGTCCTCTGTCACCCCATAAAATTTGGAAATTTTTTATGGAAGTTTGATATCCGAAATCCCATTTAGAATCAACATTTTAGGCAAAATTCTATTTTTTAAGATTTTTAGCTATTTTCCATATTAAGAAAATAACAAAAAAATAGATTTTTGATTCTATTCTGTTCTTAGGGTTAGTATAGGTGTCCATGCCAAATTTGGCTCAATTCCAAGTTCATTTTCTTTATATGTTAGTTTATCTTTAAATTCAGAAGCAAAAATCAAGTTAAATTTGATATTTTATGATATTTTTGCCATTTTAGGGTTTTATTCCTGTAAATAAGCATGTCATGTCATATTAGGGTTAATTTTATTCTCATTTGCATTTTAGTTTTCCATTTTTGCAAAATTTATTTCAGAAAACCCTGTTTTCAAGGCTATAGTCGTGTTATCAGGGGCATTTTAGTTATTTTGACCTAAATTTCGAAATTTTAATTGTTAATCCCATAACTTTTCATGCATGTCATCATATTTCATCATATTATGTTTGATTTATTTTATTTGATTTTCAAATTTCCAAAATTTACAAAAATTCTTTCAGAAAACCTTGATTTCAAGGTCATCAGGGGCATTTGGGTCATTTTGACCCCAATTTCGCATTTCCAAGCTTATTTTCAAAATTTATTCATTGTTTCTCATGCTTATATCAAAGGGGGTATGATTCTGGGTTTATATCTTAATAATATCTGATAATTTCTAATATTTTTGGATAAATTAAGAAAAACCTACATTTTTGTGCTAACATTGTTTTCTAGTTTTGCAGGAACATTCAAGAAGAAGACTTAGCTTTTATTTTTTTTATTTAATTCAATGTAAAGATGTAATAATTTGGAATAAGAATTTACATTTCTGCTTAGAATAGGACTGCATTGCATATAGTCTAATTCTTGCAAATTTTTAATATCTGATGTATGATGCATATGCACATTTTTCCAAAATCACTATGGTTGACACGAATGGCACATGCACAAGCTCTTATGAAGTTTATAAACTTGGTGGAATTTGTATTTTTGTCCATAGTCAGAATACGAATGAAACCTAGATTTATGATCTTCGTATTAGCCACATTCAACCTACACTCTTAGGCTAACTTTAAAAATGCACTGCATTTCTCAAAACTTAAAAGGATTTCCCAATTCCTCAATGAAATATCTTTCAAATTCATATTCATTAATTCAATTTGCATTATTTTCAAACTCATTTCCCAATTCCTTTTCAGGAAAATCGATTTTCCCAAGAATTTCTAAGTCTTTCTCAGGATTTGATTTTCTCATAACTCTGAATTTTTAAATAAGATTTCAAAGTATTTTCCAAGTCCAAATCAAGATTTTCCAAGGATTTACACATTCTCCATTTCATTTTCAAATCCCAAAATCGATTTTCTCAAAACTTTGGATTATTTCTGAAAACTAGTTTTCCCAGAATTCTCAAATCCATTTTAGAAATCCATTTCCTCAGAAAAGCAATCCAAATTTCAAAATCGATTTTTCCAAAGTCCAAGTTTTCCTGAGAATTTATTTCTCAATTCAATTTCTGATTTCTAATAAAATTCAATGATTTTCTCAAGAATTCCATTTTCAAGTACTTTTTCAATCATTTTCTAAGCATATCTCAATTTTCAAAAGCAAGCATCATATTTCTTAAACTTGCATCTTTTCAAAATTCCATAACACATGCCTGATTCTTTGTGCATTTTAGGAAAATAGAGCATAATTTAGATAATTTAACTTAGTCAAAGCACACATTTGATCCTTGGTTCAATTACCTATGGTAAAGGCACCAGGAACGATTGAACCTCGTACCGACAGGCGGATCCCATTCCACGGATTTTTTTTGCAAATTTTCAAAACGGAGGCGAGTAATTTTTAAAACCAATTTTCAAAAACTTTGGTCAAGTTTGACTCGCGAAATCGTTCTCTCACTCTCGCAGAGGGAGGGGGGAAAATTTTGCGATGATAACAATTATGTAGCATGATTATGGATGTTTATCTTAAAATTTGAGTTGACATGCAGGCAAATTGAATGTATTTATGTTATTCTTGATTTATAATCATTCATATGACATGCATGTTAGTGAACATTAAATATCATAAGGCATGATCAGTGTAAAGTAAATTGTTACACATGTTCCTTATTTAAGCATTATCATAAATTACATGTGGTTGTAGCCTTTATGTATGCATGCGGACATATGATATGATGATAATGTTTATGATGTGAATATATTGATGCATGCAAAGTTATGAAAGTGTATCATATTGTTTGTGTATATGTGAACATGTTTACTAAGTAAGAGGCATGGGTAGGTGATTAAATGATCTATT
The DNA here is from genome assembly GCF_984573655.1 of Nuphar pumila. Classification (NCBI taxonomy): domain Eukaryota; kingdom Viridiplantae; phylum Streptophyta; class Magnoliopsida; order Nymphaeales; family Nymphaeaceae; genus Nuphar; species Nuphar pumila. The sequence goes on along the minus strand of NC_143259.1, from coordinate 24,800,403 downwards.
CAAACCTTGCATTTATTGGTTTTGAAGTGGCCAAATCAGTTTTCATGAAATCTGTTATGGTATTGCATGTAAGAAATTAATGCATATAAATGAAACCATAACACTAAAACAATGACTTGCAAAGAGGGGGTAAGCGGTACTAGTGTCTTCGTGGAAATATGTTTTGAGCATGAAAGGTTGCTCATTCTCCACCCACAAAGATAGGAGAAAACCTCTGCAAAGACTGCAACATAGAGGTTATGATACTCATGAGAAAAATCTGATGCATCGGGTTAGTGGTGTTGGGAGTCTCTTTCGCTCTTGTCGTTCTGCACCCGGACTGGTGAAAGGTGCCCAGCGAGGCCAAAGTCACACTTGTATGAAAACACAACAGTGCCATGATCCTTCACCAGATATATGCTTGTGGTCGTACCCACAGGGCTAAGAAGTAAAATCCAAATATATGTGCATTGAATAAGCATCACATGCATCATATAAGAAAAAAAAGATAATTAATGATAAGAATCAACTCATGTATATAAAGGGCAATTACATTGGTAAGTTCATGCATTTTTAACTGTTCATGCATTGGTTCTTGTTTAAGTTGAATAAATGATAGATAAGTGTTGACTTTTGCAATTATATGTTTACTTGAGATATGTGCAATACTTGTTTAACCTTGTTGTATTCGAATTGTTAAATATATGAATGTCTGAAGAAATTCTAGCTTATGAATTTTAGATTACTTGTTTAATATAGCTCGGCCCTACTAAGACATGTTTTGTCTGACCCCATGAATTGTTAATATTTTTCAAGAAGTGAGTGAACTCATATGCGATGGCGGGAGGTTGCAATGGAGACCGAGTCATACATTTCCCAAACCTTCAAAGTTTTGGAATAAGAGCATATTAGTTGCTTAGGACTCAGATATATAAATTGATAATTTTTATTATTAATAATAGACATAGGAGAACGTTTATTTCATTTATGGATGTCGAAAATTCTAAGTTCAAATGCCTGGGTGAATGTAAATGTGAATGCAAAGGAAAAGTAACACGCCAAATTTTACTCTCGTTGATTTTCTGCTGCAATTTCGTAAAATAATTTAAAAGCATTTATAAAAAAATCATGATTTTGGGACTTAAAATTTTGGGTGTTACAAACTTGGTATCAAATAAGAGGAAAAGTGTGGCTCAAAACCTGTCCAGCCGACCACTATCGTTATGAGTATGCTCTACTTTTTATGTTTTTATGTTTTTTTTTTTGAAATTCATGTTCTTAATTGCTTACATTTTATTAATTGTTGCAATTTTAGATCATAGATGCCTACTAGGAAAATTAGTAGATAAATATGGTTATACAAACATAGAAATACTCATGTACATTTACGAGCTTTAGATGGTTTATATTACAAAATATACAGGTTTTGATTTAATGAATCTAATATATACAGCGACTTCTATTTCAAATTTATCAGATTCGATAATTTGATATCAAATTTTAAGGACAAAATTTCTTTTTTTTTGAGAGAAATAATGTAATACCGATAAATTTTCTATAGTTATTAAACAAATAAATGACAAACTGAAGGCATTCAGAACTATGTTGACAGATAACCTTAGTTAAATTTTGAGGACAAAATTTCTTTAAGGAGGGAAGGATGTAAAACCTGTAAATTTTCAATATTTTATAAGAAATAACATTGAATTAAGGATAAAAATATTATTTAGGATTAAGATAAGAATTAATTTATAATTTAAAATTTATTAGGATTTAGAATAAATTTCTAGTGGAGAACTTATTTTGAATCAGGGTTTCATTTTTTAATCAGGTTTGATTTTTAATTTAGATTTAATAAATATGTCTCAAATACTATAATTCGATTTGAGTTTGATTCAAATCTAAATTAAGACTTAATCGAATATTAATTCAAGTTTGAAAAATATAATAAATTATATTTTTTGTTAAAATTAAACCTATAATTTTAAATTTAGACTAGAAGTAATACATATGATTTTTTAGGATATTTCTAATAAATAAATAATAACATTTATGAGAAAGAAGTGTAAAAATATAAATTAGGCTAAGATGAATTATAAGAGATATCATATGAAAGCTTAAAGTTTATTCAAGTTGATTTTTATGAAATTCATATTCAAAATTAAATTTATGAAAAATATTAAAGTTTAATAAAATAACTGGTAAATTTCACTGAAATAAAGTTGAATATGATTTCAGATGAATTTAGGATAACTCGACATGTATGTAATATAAATTCAATAAATTTAAATTTAGTTTCATGAGTTTAAAATCTAATCTGCAAAAAAAAAATAATAATAAAATACTCAAAACGACATTGATCCTGTCGACCCTAATAGAGATCGCTTTCGAAGTTCATTTATGAGAAAATATTATTTTTAGAAAGTAAATTAAATAGTCTAAATAATGACAATTTGCATTGAGTATAGAGTTTGTAAGAGTTAGACAAAATTTTCTAAGTGTAAGTGACACCTCTACACGCCCAAGGGTCCCATCGACCTTATTGAGTTTCAATTTTCCAGAAATTATTTTTGAAAAAATTCAAATTAACCTCTTAAGGAATATCTAAAATAAATAATTTAAATACATGAAAATTCAAAATTTTATAGATAAAATCTATTTACATTTAAGCCTAATTCAGAATTGAATTTTAATTTAATTAGGTAAAAAATTAGAATTTAAACATAAATAAAAAATTTATATGATTTGGGACCTTAAATTAGGTATTAGATTTAACTAATGATATTCAGATCAAACTCAATTAAGTTCGATATAATCCATAACATTTAGATCAATTTAGGGATATATTAGATTTGATATAACTTAAGATATTTTGAATCATATATCATTTTATTGAACCCATAGGGTCAGACACTCTGAAAAATGTTATTATTGTTTTTACAAAAAATCTAGCTGATAAGTGGCCTATATATTAAATTGGAGTCAATCTTGACGTTTCTCATTTCAAGGGCATCAAAATTGACTATTTACACACCCAAATTGGTGTTGATTTGAGCATTTTATCATCGACTGAAGTTCATGCCTAATTATAGGTTGATAATTAATGTTCTTCAACGTCAACTAAATTTTTTTATTGATCCATGTATGTATGATTAAATCTAATACCACTATGACAATTTATATTTTGAGGGCTATCGAATCGACTATTTAAATGTCAAATTCTGATAAGTCTTTGGGTCTATAGGCCTCCCAAAAGGTTACCATGTCACTAGAGCCTAGCTAAGGTAAGAAGTCCTTATTTTTATTTTCTAACTTTGTTAATTTCATAATTTAATAAGTTAGGACCTATAATTTATTTAGTTATTTTATTAATAAAATATACTAATAGATATTAACTTCTTATATTGGAGATGAGACTCTTGTCCAAGCTCATCTATAAATAGAGGCCCTCACATGGAGGATTAACAATGTTAGTTCTCTCTCCCTCTCCTATTCTCATTAGAATTCTCTATCTTCTTTTTATTCCTCGTCTTTCTCTCTTTCTTCTTAGAGCTTTTTCAGTAGCCATTGAAGCTCCTCTAAGGTTTGAAGATGGGAGACGAAGGCCGATCTACGTTTGAGAACCCAATTAAAGTAGGGAGTTCTATATTATACAAGTAATCCATAATTCGTGGGTATGAATTTCTTCGATTTTTTGTAAGTACATACCATAAATCATGCCTCTTATACATGGGTTTGGTTTAGGACTGACGAATCATATGGTTGGAAGGGGTTTTCAAAAGAAAACCCCTCTAAAAATTATTTTCTATCAAACTGATTTTCTTAGAGAATAAAGTCATAAAAACTGTAAAATACACATGTTACTTGATTGTTTTTCTCAATATTTTGATTTGGGTAAGTAGATTATGATAATATTAATGTTTTGTAAAAAATTGAAGGATTTCTATGGTCATTTTCATGAGAAAACATATATTTTGGAAATTAAATTTATCAAAAAAAAAATCGGTATCATATTTCTGGCCTGACACCTGACCGGTAAATTGCTCATATCTCCCTCATGCAGAGAAGTTTTAATGAGTGGTTTATTTTATTGGAAAGCTAATAAAATTTTACATCTACTATGAAATGTTGGGCTCTGTTCATGGACTGAGCACAAATCTGTGATAGTCAGAACAAAAAAGTATAGGTCCACACCAAACGTTCGTAACTCCCTTATACAAATGAGTTTTTACGAACAGTTTGCTACATCAAAAAGCTGAAATTTCTTTTTACGATCTGGAATGGATCTATTCATCATATAAATTTTTTTTTATAGCCTCTGTAATAGTCAAACCAAGTTGGGATTTTCACAAATTCTGGATTGGTTTAAGAATCAATCCTCGATGTAGGGTTTTAGATGTTCTTGTTAAAGAAAGATGATCTCTGCATATAAGGTAGATTATTTTATGTTTAGCATGATTGAATAGTCTGTCATTACATAAATTTCTCATATTTCATGATTGTTTAGGATTTTGTATGATTCTTGCATAGATGTAAGCATGTATGATATATTTCTTGGCGGATTTGTGATTTTGATTAATGTATGCTATTATTCTTGCAAAGATTAGTATGAATCCATACAAGTATGCATTATATGATGATGTTACCATGTTTAGAGCATCAAAATTTATGAGTTTATGTATTTTTACCTAGAGTCTTGTTCTTTCTTGATAAATCTTGTTTATTCCAGTCCTCATTTTTTTTATCCTGACTTGCTTTAGAAAGAAATCAATATCTCTATTATGACGAAGCCAATAAATTTAAATAAAAATACTGGAGTGTTCTACACATTCAGGGCTTGAATCTAGAGTCTTATTTTGCTTCATTTGGATCAATATTAAGTCCCAAACATCTCTTGCAACAAAGCATAGATTTTCTGCCCTGTTTGCAAGATTGTTCCAACCTACAGTTTTGATGGTTGTAAAGACCCAACCAAGACTGATAAAAATAAAACAAGAAAAATCTAAGTGAAAGCTAACATATGTAAGATGATCTGGTAAAAAATATTTTGTGAAAAGATTTCTCTTTAGGTCTCAAGAAATTCTCAAAACCAATTTTTTTTTTGCAGATAACAGGGTCCGTCTTATATTTTTCATGAACAGGTTTAGTCCTGAAATTTTCCTGATTTTTTTGTAACAAATTTTTCAGTTCTGTTTCTTGAACTATTTTTTTGAGACATAGGGGCATTCAGAGTAAAATTGGAATGGTGCAATTCAGTTTTTGTAATTTTTAGTGGGTTTTCCAAAAATGGGTTAACAATGATCTAAGTTTGCATAATATGACATGTATAGATGCTTAATTGTATTTTTCATTATGCAACATGATTATGAATGTTTATTTTGAAATTTGAGCTGATATGCTGGCAAACCAAATGTATTCATGTTATTCTTGATTTATAACCATTCATATGACATGCATATTAATGAAAATTGAATATCATAAGGCATGATCAGTGTAACATAAATTGTTACACATGTTGTTGCTTGTTTAAGCATGCTTATGAATTGCATGTGGTTGCAGTCTTTATGTATGCATGTGGGCATATGACATGATGATGTGAATGTATGGATGCATGCAAAGTTATGAAAGCTTATCATATTATTTGTGTATATGTGTACATGTTTACTAGGTAAGAGGCATGAGTAGGTGATTAAATGCCCTATTCAAAACTTGCATTCATTGGTTCCGAATTGGCCAAATAAGCTTTCATGAAATCTGTTATGGTATCACATATAAGAAATTAATGCATATAAGTAAAACTATAACACTAAAGCAATGGCTTGCAAAGAGGGAGTAAGCGATACTAGTAGCTTCGTGGAAATATGTTTTGATCACGAAAGATTGTTCATTCCCCACCCATGAAGATAGGGGAAAACCTCTGCAAAGACTGCAACGTAGAGGTTATGAAACTCATAAGAAAAATATGATGCATCAGGTTAGTGGTATTGGGAGTCTCTCTCGCTCTTGTCGTCCTGCACCTGGACTGGTGAAAGGTGCCTAGCGAGGCCAAAGTCACTATTGTATGAAAATACAACTATACCATGATCTTTTACCAGGTATATGCTTGTGGTCGTACCCACAAGGCTAAGAAGTAAAACCTAAATATATGTGCATTGAATAAGCATCACATGCATCATATAAGAAAGAAAAAATAATTAAAGATAAGAATCGATTCATGTATATGAAGGGATTTTGCATTGGTAAGTTCATGCATTAGTTCTTGTTTAAGTTGAATAAATGATAGATAAGTGTTGACTTTTGCAATTATATGTTTACTTGAGATATTTGCAATACTTGTTTAACCTTGTTGTATTCGAATTGTTAAATATATAAAAGTCTGAAAAAATCTCAGCTTATGAATTTTAGATTACTTGTTTAGTATAGCTCGGCCCTAGTGAGACATGTTTTGTCTGACCCCATGAATTGCTAATATTTTTTAGGAAGTGAGTGAACTCATATGTGATGATGAGAGGTTGCGACAGGGTCTGAGTCATACCTTTCCCAAACCTCCAAAGTTCTGGAATAAGAATATATTAGTTGCACAAGACTCTGATATATAAATTAAACATTTATTTCATTTATGGATGTCTAAAATTCTAAGTTCAAATGCCTGGGTGAATGTAAATATGAATGTAAAGGAAAAATAACACGCCAAGTTTTACTCCCGTTGATTTTTTGCTGCAATTTCGTAAAAGAATTTAAAAGCATTAATTTTTTTCCATGATTTTAGGATTTAAAATTTGGGGTGTTACACCCCCTATTTGGCCCCCTTTAAAATTTTTAGTTCTCTCTCTCTCTATTTTCTTTCCTCTTCCTCTTCCTCTTTCTTCTTCTTCCACTTTTTTTTTTTTTGCTTTTTTTCTTCAACAACCAAGAGGTGAACCCACATACGTTGGAGGGGGCTGAGCATCGAGCTGCAGCTACCATAAGAAGCGGAGGAACTGACTCAATAGGAGAACCTGATTTTTTGCCTAGAAGGGGTGTTTTAAAGAAAAAAGATAGGGGGTTCTATTCTTTACACATAGATCAGAACTCATATGCATGAGTTTATTCTAATTTTTAATTAGATGAGTCATGTACCAAACCTCCCACGGGAGGATTCAATGTTGAATTCATCAAAATTAGAATAGGGAGGGTTTTCTAAAAAAAGACCTTCTCAAAGATCAGTTTTTGCTAAATCGAGTTTTTTGGATCTTAATTAAAATTTGGTTATAACAATAATATGCATGTATACACTTTAAATATGAGGTATATACAAACATATACATGCGAGGAATGCTCTGATTTAAGCCCTAACAAACACACACACACACACACACACACACACACACACACACATATATATATATAAAACGTGTATTGGGTTTGAATATGGGCAAATTAGGCCTAGTCGATTGGCTCAGATTCAAAGTATTAAGGGTGTTCAAATGAAGACCCTTTGTACACCTTGCAAAGTATTAATGAAGAAGGGTTTGATCTGATTTTCTCTGAGAGAATTCGGTTCAAACCCTAGAGAAAACATTTTTTTTAAATTAAAATATAAGATTTGATGCAAGTCGTGTGTTATGGATTTTTCAGAAATAAAAACCATTTTTGAAATACATTAAGGCAACATATATTGATTTCTTGTGAAAAAATTAGTTAGATTGCTAGATTTAATATTTTCATTTATGTTGTATGCCGATAAGTGAGATTTTGTTGTTTTTGCTATATGAAAAAAAACTCTATACATGAAACTGAGAAAACACTGAAAACTTTTCTAAGAAAATAGTTTTCAGAAAGATGGGTCGATTTTCCCACAAAATAGCTACAGAAATGAGATTTGTATGTAATGAAATATGTAATATCATGGATTTGTATTTTTGAAATAATAATTGATGCATTGTTGTTGAAATTTTTTGGAAATATCAATTCGAGTGCCTATTTCTACTCACACAAATACATATTTCCTGCTATTTCATATTTTTGGCATGACACCCAACTGGTAAATTGTTCATATCTCTCACATCCAGAAGAATTTTTATAAATAGTTTATTGTATTGGAAAGATAACAAAATTTTACATAATCTATGAAATTTTGATCTCTGTTCTCAAAATGAGCACTAAACTGTGACAGTCTGAACAAAAAAGTATAGGCGTGCACTAAACCAGTCATATCTTCCTTATACAGAGGAATTTTTATGAACGGTTTATGGCATCAGAAAGCTGACGTAATTTTCTATAATATTTCAAAATTTTTGCTCGGTCTGCAAATTGTACACTTCTCTATGATAGTCTTAATAGTCAGACATATTAGGAGTCCAACAAATTCTGAACCAGCTAAGGGCCCAGTTAGCAATACGTGTGATAATTTTAAGGCATTCGAGTATGCTTTTATGAGAATTTTATAATACTATATATGCACTATTAAAATGTTTTTTTATGCAGGGATTGAGTGTCCAATATGGAGGCATGAACTAAATGAAGTGTTTATGCACTAATTAGCCTATGTTGCCATTTGCTAATGAACTGGATGAAAAGAGCCCAAATTGTGATTGAATATGGATGCTTAATTGTTTATGAACACTGATATTGATATGAATGAAGTATGCATGAAAATGTGATTGGATGCATTTAATTGTTATGATTATTACCTAATGATGAATGTATGCTTAAGCCAAAAATGAAAGAAAAGAATTATTCAATGACACATGAAGTATGCATTTTTAAGAATGTGTATCCATGGGCCCGAAAGAGGCCGAATCCTTAAATCAAATAAATAAGTGTGTGTTGCATGAAATTAATGAATTTAAAAACTTTAACCATGTGATACTAGAATATGATGCAGAAGAGGGCAATCAATACTTTTGGCTTTGTGGATACTATTTTTGAGCACGAAAGGTTGCTCCTCCCCAACTACGAAGATAAGGAACCCTCTATATTAGACTCCAACGTGGAGGATAGAAACTCATGAGTAAAAAACTGATGCATCAGAATGACAATGTTGGGAGCGCTCTCTTGATATGCTTGTCCCTCACCTGTAGGACTGGTGAAAGGTGCCTGAGGTGACCAAAGCCATAATTATATGAAAACACTCTTGCGTTGTAGCCCTGATCTAGATTTACGCCTGTGTTAGTACTCACATGGCTAAGAACTAAAACCTAAATTGATTGTGCATTTAGTTAGGCATGCGTCATTTAAGAAAAAAACCTAATTAAAGATAAAAAGTCACTCATGCATATAGTTCAAATTCTGCAATAGTAAGTGCATACATTATTAATTGCTCATACATTTTTAAATGCTTATAGATAAGTGATTGCTTTTGATTGAAAGAGTTATGCAAGTGTGAATGATTGAATGTCAAAGCATTGTATCATATGTATTCTTAACATATTAATTGATTATTGTACGTGTGAGTATTGAAATATGTTATTGCATGCTTGTTTTGATTTATGTGTATTGAATAACACTTTTCTATTGAGGGCTTATTAGTCTGACCCTGTAATGACCCTAACTCTTACCCGTTAAAAAGTGACATTTTTTTTTTTGCAAAAACATTCTCAGAGACCTAGGGCCTTACAGTCGTAACCATATCCACAACCACAAGGGATCTTACACTACCATTACTGAAAGCAATCCAATTTTATTTAATAAAATATAAAATGTCTAGAGACAAAAACATGAATAATAATAACAATAACAATAACAATAATAAGAACAAGTCCCTAAAGTAGAACCCCTCTATCTAAACTGAACATTATCTAGCAGTCATGTAGTCCTCATAGCTTCCCAAAGTAGCAAGTCTCATCAATGAGTCTTAGAGGCTATAAAAAATACAAGAAGAAAGGTGTCAAAATACAAGATCTTATATATGAATTCCTCTATCAATTCAAATAAGTAGAAAAAGCATAAATTAGATTCAAGCAATAATTTTAGGAGAAATATAACAACTATCTCATGCTTCAATTGATCATTTATGCATTCTAAGAATAAGAATTCTGTAACGGAAGATATCACATTCTAGAAATCAATAAAACTACATGATCTAATGAAGAACAGTAGAATGCATGGATAAAATACACATGCATGAAGAACTTATTAAGTAATTATCAAAGTTTTTTTTTGTATGCATGTCCCTATTTAATGCACACATTTTTGTTTCTCTTTTTATTACTATAACCCGCAGATACTCAAAATAGGTAAATAATTCTCAAGTTCAAGTTGGATCCCCAATTATAGCTTAACACACAAATTGGTATTTTAATACTGGGTTTTCTACTTAGCCCTCGATCGACTTTAGGATTCAACACCATTCATCAAAATATTAGAATTCAACATCTAATATCGGAACATTAGGGAAATCAGCATTCACTAATGCCACTTTCTTGGTATACCAATAACCATAATTATGCCTACACACTACCCCCAGGAAAAGTGACATAATCTCTCTAAAATCATGGTTGGGAGGTGAACAACCTAGTTGGATTCAGGGGCACAAATACACACGTTGTTTTAGTATCCTCACGGTTCTCCAAAACCGTAGTCCAGGATTCCTAAACTAAAGAAGGGACATCTAGGAAAACATTAATTACATAATTTTTCTTATTTATTTTTTTATTTAAAATAATAATTTATTTTAATTCTTTGTTTTGCAATTTAGTATGAAAAAGCCAAACATTTATTTTGCAATTCAACATACGAAACTCATCACGAGACAATGGGCCATTATCACATAAAACAATGTAATTAGTTTAAAAATATTAAGTTAATTTTTGTGATGCATAAAACTAAACATGGAGAAACACCTGCTCAAGGCCCACATGGCCTACAGTGACTCACTTTTGACCACCGATGCATCACATGCAAAAACCATAATGAACATGCCACTTATGCAATCACTCAATATGCACTCAAATGCACATTCATATATATTAAATAAGGTTATATATGAATAACCCATCTCCCATATATATGATCACATGATACAAAATACAAATTTCATTTTTGTGATTCTTCTCATGCTAATTATGAAGTTATCCATGCGATTAGGTAAGTGTCGTACAAAAATCCAAATTTCAAGGTCTATATTTTCATTTCATGCATATTTATGTAGACATCACTTTAACTGTCAAAAATATATATCACCGACAAGCCCTTGCCATTTCGGCAAGCTCGGAGTATGACACTTGTACCTATCAAGGCCATACCATTGCTACCCATACACGGGACATCATTGAAAGGTATAGTAGCACCTTCAAATGTTTTTATGACATATGCATAACAACTCAATAAAGGTCATGTAAAAATCTGCACATGTATGTTCACGCAAAACTGTATATAATGTATGTCTACGTCTATATATTTACTTGCATGAAACTAAACTTTTAACATATATCAATCTGGAAATAACATGAGCCTTTCATACATGCAAATTTGAACTTTTATAACATAAGCATGTGTAACATGTGTAAATCTGGATAATGGCAACATATAAATCAGAATTTGATGCATGTTCAAATCTATATATTTACGAGCATAATCTAAGTATTTATCCCACCAAAAGTTACACATATAATAAGTAGAAGTTTAAACACTTAACATGTGAAAAGCAACATATGCATTTGTTATTGTTGAAAAATTTTACTTTTGCAAGTCAAACTGACCTTTTGAAAAAGTTTTAAAAATAACTCGCCTCTGTTTTGAAAATGTGAGAAAATTTTGTAGAATGGGACTCGCCTATCGGTACAAGGTTTAACCGTTCATGGCACCATAACCAGGGTTAATCGAACCAAGGATCAATCTTGTGCTTTGCTTTGCTCAACTATCTAAATCATTATTCTATTTTCTAAATGCACGAAGAAGCAGGCATGTGCTATGACTTAGAAGAATGTAGATTGAAAACATGATGTATGCTTCGAATATCTTGGAAGTATATGAAAAAAAAGATGATTAAAACATTAATTTTAAACTTGGACAATACTTTTGAAGAAAGGAAACTTTGGAAAATAGTGGATCAAACTTAAAAAAAAAATTGAAGGAAAAAAAACTTGGAAATTGTGAGCCAGACTTGAAAAATATTTGAAATTTTCTTGAAAATTGAAGATTTTTTAGAAAATCGATTTTGAGGGAAAGATTTAGAAAATGATGCTGACTAGCCTATATGATGAATGAAATGTGGTTTTGTGGAATCATGTTTGGAAAAAGGAATTTGGGAAAAGCTTTGGGAAGTCCCTGTGTCTTTCAGAAATCGATTTTATATAAAGAAATTTTATATGCCTTATAGAATTTGAATGAAACAAATTCGTTACGTATTCCTGACTATGGTCACAAATACATATTGAATATATCTCATTTGATTTAAAAAAAAAATATTTGAGAAGACTTGAAAATATGCAATGTTTTCTGAAGATAGCCTAAGAGTGTAGGCCGTTTGTAACTTAAAAGAAGATGATAAATCTGCGTATCGTTCATATTCTGACTATGGCCACAAATACGAACTTCACTGAGTTTATTAACTCCTTAGAAGAAGGTGCATGTGTCATTCATATTGACCATTGTGAATTTGAAATATATGCATGAATGACAAGCAATAACAGTGATATATCAAAATCAAACTATATGCAAATGCAACCTAAGCTAAGCAGAAAAGTAAAATTCTCTTATTCCAATATTACAATTACAATTTACATCAATAATTAAAATAAAATAAAAAAAAGAAAAAGGGAAATAAAAGAAAATATAATCTAAAGATTTCCTACAAAATTAGCAAACTTGTTAGTAGACAAATGTTGGCTTTTCTGGATTTATCCAACAATATCTGGAAATTGAGGGATTTATCCAGATATAAGCCTTTTTCTATGCTTTCCTGAAATAAAACCAACTAAATAACATAATGGATGATGTATAACTAAATGAATAATAAAAATAAACAACTTGGAAATTCAAAATTTAGAGAAAATGACAAAAATACCCTTGAAAATTCTTATTATTTACAAAATAGGATTAAAAACAAGGGTTTTCAAAAAAGATTCTTATAATACGCTTAATCCGAGGATCAAACGGATTTAAAACGATGCCAAATCAGGTGGAGAGGACCCTAATATGATTATGAAGATGATCAAATCCTAAAATCATGAAAACAATGTATGAAAATAATAAAATATGCAAAATGATGAAATTTGTCCGTGTTTTGGTTAAATCAGAACTCCGTGGGCATCCTGTTTTTATGAAATAACTAAATAACACATCCAATGAATTTCAAAAATCATAAAAATTGACATGAATACTTCTAATAACCCTAAAAATAAGATGCAATCAAAAAATAAAATTTTATGATTATTTAAGTAATAAATATTAAATAAAAAAGGGGAAATATGCTATTTTACCTGTTATTCTGTACCTATCATGGTGTCAGACCAAAATGATACATTAAACAACAATGTAAATTTATGAAATTTGACAAAGTGAAACTAGACAGATCAATGAAAATAACCCTTCTTACAGATCAAGAATAAATCTCCGGTTAGAGAGATGACTCTGGCAAAACGTACTTGATTTCGACCCATGTATAACGATGTAAGAAAGATAGATCCAGTTTCGGGTTTCAAGAAATATAGTAAACAATCATCAAAATTTTATAAATTTTTCTAGAGATAAACTAGATATAACTATGAGAAAAAACCTCTTTACAGATCAAAAATATGATCTTTGGTGAGGGAGAAATTGTTCCAGAAATATGTCCCAGGGTTCGAATCACGCTTGACGATCAAGAAACACAGATTCTGATTTTGGGTTTCAAGAAAATAAAAAATGGTGGTGAAAATTTATAAAAATCACAACATAGAAAGTAGACATGCAGACAGATCGGTCACTTTTTATGGATCATCAATACGATCTCCGGTTAGGGAGAAATCGCTCCGGCAGGATAAACCTGGCTTTGAACCGTGCCTGTTGGTTCAAGAAACATAGGTTCTGATGTAGGGTTAAATAAAAATAGCAATCGACCGTAGAAAATCTTAAAAATTTCATAGATTAATTTAGACACTATGAAAAGCACGCCGATTTTTATGGATCGTCAATACAATCTTCAGTTAGAGAGATATGACTTCGACAAGTAGCTCCTGTTTCTGCATAGCATTTTAATGGTGCAGGAAACTTGTTACGACTTTGATTTTTGAAAATATGGCTACAGAACTAAAAAAAATCTGTTTTTTTATTAGAAACCGTGGGCATATGCATGATTCTACCATAAAAAAATCAGATTTAAACGACGAATATAAACTGGGAAAATAATAGCATTAACAGATGACCAAAATTGAAGTCTGTAAAACAAAAACCCTAAAACAAAAAGAAATCTAATTAAGCATGCTAAAAACAGTAAAATGTGTAAATAATGCTATGAATCATGATTAAATGCATGAAAATAATAAAAATATGCATGAGCATGATGAAACAAAAATAAAAACATAGGGAAGCATGATCAAGAATTTGATTTGGCCATTAAAACAGGGTTTCGATCCATAGAGGGATTGAATCTCGATCTTTTTTTAGGCATTAATGAAATAAACAAAATATGAACATTGTTCTTGGATAAAAAATGTGTAAAACACATTGAACACTCACCTGATCATCTTCTTGAAGCTCTCACATGATTTCTTGATGCAAACAACGAAGAAAAGCAAAGAAAAGAGGGGCGATTATGGTGGATTCAGGGGAAATCGATAATTTTTTTAAAAAAAAAAATAAAATAAACGAGGAAAAAGAGGAAGCTTACCTTGGGATTAATGGAGGAGGCTGCTAGAAGAGAAGGAGAGCTTAGGAGAGAGAGAGTGCAATGAGAGAACATGAGGGTCGACCCACCTATTGGTCCCCTTTTATAGATTTTTTGGCTTTAGGTTTAGAGAGTTTTGATCTAGCCGAAACTCTCTTAATTACTTAAGAGATAAGCCAAAGGGGGGGGGGGGATTTCTCTTGGAGAGTCCCAACCTAAAAAGGCGCTAACTAATTAGACCTAATTAACTCCAAAATAAATTCTGAAAATTCTCAAATGTGGTGCCACCTATGTGGGCCCACATTTGGTTTTTTAAAACCCTAAATAAAAGTTAAAAACAAGGCTAAAATGGTAAAATGAAAATAAAGTTTTTAAATCAATTAGATTTTGAATTTTCAAACTCTAGCTAATCTTAAATAGACTTAAATACCGTCAAATGTGGTGCCACCAAATGTGGGCCCCATTTGGTTTTTCAAAAGCGATTTTAAAGAGTGAAAATAAAGGGGTAAAAAACAAGATTTTCAAAAGGGTTTTAAAGGACACCTAGATTTATAGAATTTTTGTATTTTTAAAATAGGCAAAACATGGGAATGAGATAGAATTGAATAAAGATGGAAAAATTAGGGTTTACACCCCTGCAGAGTAGGCCCACTTGAAGAAAATTGGTAAAAATTAGAAATTGAATTAAAAATCAAGTTTAAAATGAATCCAAATTGTTTTTCTAAGGAAATGCTTTTGAAATGGCGAAAATTGATTCTAAAACCCAGGTTTTTGAAATTGATTTTGAAAGAAAGGTTTTAAGATCGAGTTTGAATTTGATATTTTAAAAATAAGAGTGTTGGATCTCGAAGATGATGTGCAATGACATGAAATGCAATAAAATGATATGAAATGACATGCGAAATGTAGACCCTGGATGAGGGATTTGAAGTCCTAGACCCCTGATAGAGATAAGGAATTGACAATTTTTAGAAAAGGAATTGATCTGAGCCCAGGTTGGCAACTGTACCAACTTGGAAAATGTCAGAGTTGATTTTTTGGCTAAAAATGACTTGAGAAATGATTTTTCCCATGTAGAGCAAAGAGTGACATTAGAAAATGAGGTTTGAACTAGTTTAACTGGTTTAAACTGAATTGAACTAGATTCTAAGGTTTCGAAACTCAGATGAACTAAAATGCAATTGACTCAACTAAACCTCCAGACTGGGTGATCGAGAAATGACATCATTCTTGGTGAAATGGTGAGAAATGAACACTAGAGTGAAGTGGATCATGAAAAATATATTGGGTTTGAGCTGAAATAAAGGTCAATTATACTAAGATGAACTAAATCTGGAGCTCATACACTAGCTGGGCTGACTGGGGTCAACTCGATTTCAGCTGAAATGAGCCGAAGTGAGTTAAAATGAACTCCAAGATTGTGGGAAATGAATCTGATCTGGAATTGGATTATTTGAACTCCTAGTGAGCTCAAGTTAGACTCAGGGAAATAGGGTCGATTAGAATTAACTGACTCGAAGACAATTGGCTAGAATTTGAGTTGGAAATGAGCTCATTTCTCAAGAAATGAACCAGATTCAACTGAAATGGACAAAAATGAACAGTGTCTGCTCATCGTGAGCTTAGGAGAGCTAGAAATGACTGACATTCTAATTATTTTGAACTTAAAATGAGCTTGACTGGATCTAATTGATAGGGGTCTAGGGTGACCTAGGGGTAAAATGATAGTTTTTGTTGACAAAAAGGGGGAAATGACACCTAAATTGGGATGAACTTAGGGGTAGACTAACCTAAGAGGATTGACATCTATTGAAAGGGGGTGTTTAAAAATAAATGAGAAAAATTTGGTGTGTTTATAGATGATCCTCTTTGCTACTAAGCCGATTGAAAGCCGAGCGTAGTGGCAAAGAAAAACACACTAAATTTGGGCTATAAAAATGCCCCAGTTGAAAAGATCCAACTGGGTATGAAAGAATTTGCTCTGGTGATGATGATAGATATGAAATAGAGAATGGAAAAGAAGATTCATCTCATCGGAATGAGGCTCAGGCTTGACCATTACCTGAATGGGGAGAAGATGCCTCGCGGAGGAGGCTCAGGCTTGACCCTTACCTGAATGGGGAGAAGATGCCTCGCGGAGGAGGCTCAGGTTTAACCCTTACCTGAACAGGGGGCTTGAATGGAGTCCTTGAGAGAAAAGATTGAGGAAACCACAAAAAATACCTCATAGAATATGAGGGGCTGCAAAGAAGACAATGAAGATGGGGTTCCCTAAAAGCTTTGGAAAAGGGAGTGATGTTGGGCGCCTTATGACTGAGACTAAATAGCTTTTGAAAGATGGCCTTTTTGCAAAAATGATTCAGGTTTAACCCTTATTCTGAGAGGGGGAAAATACCTCGTGGAAGAACAAGGTTCATGCTTAACCCTTAACCTGAATGAGGAAATGGAATCCTCAAAAAAAGAAACCATGATGGAACCTTCAGATTTCACACAAAGAATCTGAAAGAGGTTTGCAAAAGGATGAAAATGGGGTTCCCTAAAGCTTTGAAAAGAGATTGATCTTAGGCACCTCACGATTGAGACTGAATAGCTTTTATGGTGACCTTTTGCTGAGAATATAGATGTTGGCTCGACCTTAGACCGAAAATGAAGTGTCTATGGCAGGACAGTGGAGAACACAAGAAAGTGTGCGAATCTGAGAGCCCGGGCACTCAGATTAAAAAGAAGGGAAGGACCTTAAAAAATCATGTTATCAAGTCCTAAAGAGGGATAACAACAATGCCAGGATATATCAGAAATAGACATCAAGCTCTCACTTCATGTCAGGATAGCTGAAAAATATTGCCAATAAGATAAAAAGTTGCAATTGATTCAAAATGATTAAAAGTAAGCACATTTGTGTGAAAATATTTTCTTTTTCTACCTAGAGCATTACCTCCAGTTGGGCTAACTCCGTAGAATCAAGAATCAAGTTCAAATTATTGTTGTTGGGTTTCTTCAAGGAAGCTATCAATTTCCTTGATATGAAAATAGAAGAAGCTTGTTCTCAGTATCATAAAAATGATCTATGAAAGGATATTGATAAAAGAATTTTATATGAATAAAGAAGATTCTTGGTAGTTTGATATCTGGGGTTTACCCATGATGATCTTTTTGCACTCTTTTGAGACATAGAGATATTGAGCTTTTCTTGAGGTTTGGCAAGAATTTTATCACATCAGCCTTCAACTTGGTGATGTTATGATTTTTCCTAGAAAGACACGTCACATACTCCTTCAACTTGGAGATGATTCGAGTCTTCTTTGGTCCCAAGAAATAAATTGATAATATGGTCTCTTTGATTGAAATCTCTTGATGATAACAGTGATTAAATATCTTTTAGGGTTTGTCGGGAGGTTCATCGCATCAGCCTTCAACTTAACAATGATTTAAACTTTTCTTAGAAGGACACATCACATGCTCCTTCAACTTGGAGATGTTTCGAGTCTTCTTTGGCCCCGGGGGTGTAACTCGTCCATCAGTCTTCAACTTGATGATAGGTGAAAGATCCCTTTTGCAAATAGTTAAATGTAGCTTTAATGATTGGATAGATGTTGAGATTGAGTGAATTCTTTTTATCGCCCAGGATATTTTTGTTGCCTTATTACTAGAAAAATGTTCTTTAAAAATGTGTCATAGCTATGATCAATATTAGTTCACTTATGGCTTTTCAACATAATTGAATTTTTCTTTATTGGTCATATTGAGGATTTTTCTTCATCCTTTTGGTTGACCAACAGAAAAAGCTTTGAATTTGGGTTCTTTCTTTGCAAGAGCTTTGTCCTTTTGGAAAGAATACCGAAGGTAATACGAGGTAAAAATTTTGTGCAATAATAACTTTGAGATCAACAACTATTTTTTATAGCAATTTGGCAAAATACTTTTGAAATCCTTGGTGAAAGAGATCGCTTGACATCCAACTGACATATCCGTGACTAGATTTTACTCTCCTTTCCCCAAAGGAGAGTGTTATCATTGTAAAATTTTACTTTTGCAAGTCAAACTGACCTTTTGAAAAAGTTTTGAAAATAACTCGCCTCTGTTTTAAAAAATTTACAGAAAAGGGACTCGCTTGTCGGTACAAGGTTCGACCGTTCTTGACGCCATAACCATGGGTAATCGAACCAAGGATCAATCATGTGCTTTGCTTTACTCAACTATCTAAATCGTTATTTTATTTCTAAATGCACAAAGAATTAGGCATATGCTATGAACTTTAGAAAATGCAGATTGAAAACATGATGTATGCTTGGAATATTTTGGAAATTCTTGGAAAAAAGGACACTTTGAAAATCATGAGCCACACTTGAAAAATATTTTTGAAGAAAAGGGGAAATCAATTTTTTGAAGGAAAAGAAATCTTGATGTTTTGAGAAAATTGATTTTGGAAAAAACCAAAATAACTTTGAGGAAATCGATTTTTCTGAGATTGAACTCTGAAATAAATAAACATGGATGGGCATGTGGCTCTATGAAATCTTTTCATGATGCATTCTAAACCTAGATGATGCATGGATGTAATTAGTAAAAATATTTTCCGAAGAATTTGAGAAAATCATTTGTAAAAGGATTTTGTGCCTTATAGAATTTAAATAAGATAGGTCCGCCACATATCCCAGACTATGGCAATGAATATGTATTGAATGAACCTCATTTGATTCTAAAAGGAAAAATACTTAGAAAAACTTTGAAAATATGTAATATTTTATGAAGATAGCCAAAGAGTGTAGGTTGTTTGTAACTTAGAAGAAGATGATAAATTTGAGTTTTATTCGTATTCTGACTATGACCACAAATACGAATTCCACTGAGTTTATCAACTCCCTAGAAGCAGGTGCACGTCCCATTCGTGTTGACCATGGTGGATTTGAAATATGCATGAATCATCATCCATCACAATTAATATTATTGAAAATAAACTATATGCAAATGCAACCCTAATCTAAGCAAAAAAGTAAATTCTCATTCCAATGTTACAATTATAATTTACATCAATAATTGAAATAAAATAAAGAAAAAGAAAGAGGAGAAATAAAATAAAAATCTAATCTTGAGATTTCCTACAAAATTAGCAAATATGTTAGTAGAAAAAATGTCAGTTTTTCTGAATTTATCCAACAATATCGGAAAATTAAGAGATTTATCCTGAAATAAGCCTTTTTCATGCTTTCTTGAAATAAAAATCATTAAATAACATAATAGATGATGTATAAATAAATGAATAATGAAAATAAACAACTTTAAAATTCAAAATTTGGAGAAAAATGGCCAAAATACTCTTGAAAAATGACATTTATTGCAAAACAGGGTTAAAAACATGGTTTTTTAGAAAAGATTTTTGTAATATGTTTAATTCAGGGATCAAATGGATTCAAAACAATGCAAAATCGGGTGGAGAGCACCATGATATGATTATAAACATGATTAAACCCTAAAAATATAAAACTTTTCATGATATAATAGAAAAAAAAGCAATTTTTGCCCGTATTTCAGTTGAATTGGGACTCCGCGGGCATCCTGTTTTTATGAAATAACTAAATAACGCATCAAATGAATTCTAAAAATCATAAAAATCAACATGGACACTTCTAATAACCCTAAAATTAATATACAACTGAAAATTATATTTTTGTGATTATTTCAGATATAAATATCAAATAAAGAAAGAAAAAAAATGCTATTTTACCTACAATTTTGTACCTATCACGGTGTCAGACCAGAATTGGATATTAAATAGAAATGATAATTTATGAAATTTGACAGGGAAAAACTAGACAGATTAGTGAAAATAACACTTTTTACAGATCTGTAATACGATCTCCAGTTAGGGAGATACGATTCCAGCAACACGTACCTGCTTTTGGCATATGCATAACGATGCAAAACAGACAGATCCAGTTTTAGGTTCAAGGAAATATAGCAAACAGCCATCAAAATTTATAATTTTTTTTAAAGACAAACTAGAAACTACGGTGAGAAAACCCCCTTTTACGGATCAGAAATACGATCTTCGGTGAGAGAAAAATCATTCCGGCAATATGAACAAGGGTTAAAATCAAGACTGACAATCAAGAAACACAGGTTCTGATTTTAGACCTCAAGAAAAATAAAAATAAATAGTGAAAATTTATAAAAATCACACCAAAAAAAGTAGACATACAGATAAACCAGTGGATTTTTATGGATCATCTATATGATCTTTGATGAGGGAGAAATCATTCCGACAAGATGAACCTGGGCCTGAACCGTGCATGTCGGTTCAAAAAACACAGGTTTTGATGTCAGGTTAAATAAAAATATAAATCCACTGTAGAAATTTATAAAAATTTCACAGATTAAAGTAGACATCCTGACAAACACTCTGATTTTTACAGATTGTCAATACAATCTTTGATGAGGGAGATATGACCACGAAAAGATGTTGCTGGATTTTCATAGTGTTTTCCTAGTTCAGAAAATAGGTTCCGACTTTGATTTTTGAAAATAGGGTTACAAAACTCAAAAAAATCTGATTTGTTTATTAGAAATTGTAGACATATGCATGATTCTATCATAAAAAATTCAGATTTAATCAATGAATATAAATAGGTAAAATAATAGCATTAACAGATGGCCAGAATTCAAGATATGGAATCTAAAACCCTAGAACAAAATAAAACTAATTAGGCATGCTAAAACACTAAAAATGTGTAACCAATGCTATAGATCATGATTAAATGCATGAACAACTGAAAATAAACATGAATATGATGAAATAAAAATGAAAAATTAGGAAAGCATGGTCACAAATTTGATTTAGCTGTTAAAAGAGGGATTCAACCTATAGAAAGGTGAAATCTCGATCTTTTTTAGGCATTTAACAAAATAAATATGATCTAAGCATTTCAATTGGATCAAAAATATGAAAAGAATATTAAGAAAGTATTAGATCATATTCTTGAATCATATTTATGGTTTTTGAATGGAAAGGATGCAAAATCCAACACATAAGAGGGCGGCAATGAGGTATTCAATGGAAAAACATGGAAAACAATAAAAAAAGTAAAAAAAAAGAAGAAGAGGAAGGGGTGCTCACCTTGGGCTGCAATGGAGTCTGTTGGGAAGAGAGGGAGGGCTGAGAGAGATGGCTGGAAAGGGTTGAGAGAGATGGGGAGGTCGACCCCCCTATGGCCCTATTTATAGATTTTTAATACTCTTAATTAGAGAGAGTTCCAATTTAGTTGGAACTCTCTTAATTAAAAGAGATAAAAAGGGGATTTTTTTTTAGGGAGTTTCAACCTATGAAAACTCTAACTAATTAATCCTAATTGACTCCTAATTAAACTTTTAAAATTCTCAAATATGGCGCCACCTATATGGGCCCATACAGGGCAGAGAGTGACACTCAAAAATGAAGTTTTAACTGAATTAAACTAGTTTTTAGGTTTTCTAAACTCAGATGAACTAAAAAGACACTGACTCAACTAAACTCCCAGGCTAGATGGTTGAGAAATGACATCATTCTCAGAGAAATGGTGAGAAATGAACACTAGAGTGAAGTGGGAAATGAGATTGCACTGTGTTTGAGCTGGAATGAATGTCAGTTATACTAAGATGAACTAAATCTAAAGCTCAAACACTAGCTGAGTTGACTGGACTTAGCTCAATTTTAACTGAAATGAGTTGAAATAGGCTAAAATGGACTCTAAGATCATGAGAAATAGATTTAACTGAAACTGAGCCAATTGAACTCCTGGTGAGCTCAAGTTAGACTCAGGGGGACAAAATTGATTAGAATTGACTGACTCGAGAACAATTGACTGGGATTCGAGCTAGAAATGAGCTCATTTCATAAGAAATAAACCAATTTTAGCCAAAATGGTAAAAAATGAACAGTTTTTGCTCATAGTGAGTTTAGGGGAGCTAGAAATGACTGACATTCTAACTGTTCTAAACTTAAAATGAGCTTGACTAGGTCTAATTAACAAGGATCTAAGGTGACCTAAGGGTAAAATAGTAATTTTACTGGTGAAAAGGGCAAAATGACACCTAAACTGGGAAGGACCTATGGGTTAGACTCGAAAGGGGATTGACATCTGCTAAAGGGGATGTTTGAAAATGAATAAAGAAAATTTGGGGTGTCTACAAATGCCCCTCTTTGCTACTGAGCTGGTTGAAAGCCGAGCTTAGTGGCAAAGAAAGCACTCCAAATCTGGGCTATAAAAATACCACAGTTAGAATAATCTGACTGGGTATGAAAGAATTAGCTCTGGTGATGATGATAGGTATGAAATGGAGAATGAAGAAGAAAATTCACCTCATCAGAATAAGGCTCTAGCTTGACCCTTCACCTAAATGGGAAAATACTCGTGGAAGAACGAGGTTCAGGCTTGACCCTTAACCTGAACGGGAAAATACCTTATGAAAGAATGAGGTTCAGGCTTGACCCTTAACCTGAACGGGAAATGGAATCATCAAAGGAAGATACCATGATGGAACCTTTGGATTTCGCACAATAAATCCGAGAGAGGTTTGTAAAAGGATGAAAGGAGAATTCCCTAAAGCTTCGAAAAGGGATTGATCTTTAATGCCTCATTGCTGAGACTAAATAGATTTTATGATGATCTTTTGCTGAAGATATAAATGTTGGCTCAACCTCAAACCAAAAAAAATGAACTGTCTATGGTGAGACAGTGGGGAACACAGAGAAGCATGCGAATCTGAGAGCTTGGGCGCTTAGATTAAAAAGAAGGGAAGTGTAAACACCCCAAATTTTCACTCCCATCCAGTGTTTACATTTCATGTGTCATTGCATATCACTGCATATAATTGACATGTCATTTCATTGCATCTCATTATCGAGATCCAGTACTCCTGTTTGCAAAATATTAAATTCAGATTCAAGTTTTAAAGCTTTTTTTTCGAAATCAATTTAAAAACCTAGGTTTTAAATCGACATTTTTGGCATTTGCCAACCCCTAGGATCTTATATTTCAAAATATTTTCCTCAGAAAATAATCTGAATTCATTTAAAACTCAATTTCAATTGATCTCAATTCTCAGATGAGGCTCATTTAGATGGTGTCACTTCTAGATTCTTTCATTCATCAAAAATCTCAAAAATTTTAGCGTCCTAGTTGGATCAGGACTCTATCTTTTTATCTTTTTGAATCTTTTCAAAACTCCATTATGATTTTAAACCAGTTGTGGTCATATTCTTGCACATTTTTGTCATTTTGGTCAAAATTTTAGAGTCCTAGTTGGATCAAGACTCTTTTTCTAGAGTCCTAGTCGGATCAGAACTCTACATTTTACTACCCTTTTTACCTATTTTTGAGAAAACCTATCAAAATCTTTTGTTTTGGCCAAAATCCCAGAGTCCTAGTTGGATTAGGACTCTTTTCCAAGAATTTCAGCCGGATTAGGACTCTTCTTCAGAGTTTCAGTCGGATTAGGAATCTATTTTTCATAGCTATTTTCAATCAAATCTTTTAAAATCTTTCGAAAGGAGTAAAAAACTCACAGTTTTAGTCAAACCAGGACTCTATTCAAAGAGTCCCAGTTGGATCAGGACTCTGACCCTGGTTTCAATTTTGAAAGAATCTTGCCAAAATCTCTTTATTTATCTTTTCAAATTTCAAAATTATTACACCTTTATCATAGAATTTCAAAATTCTGGGATTTTATCCCAGAGTCCTGATCGAATCAGGACTCTATCCTGA
This sequence comes from Nuphar pumila, assembly GCF_984573655.1. Classification (NCBI taxonomy): domain Eukaryota; kingdom Viridiplantae; phylum Streptophyta; class Magnoliopsida; order Nymphaeales; family Nymphaeaceae; genus Nuphar; species Nuphar pumila. Next base: position 24,775,896 of record NC_143259.1, on the reverse strand, counting down.
GTTCATTTTCTCTGATTTTCAAAATTTTATTTTAAAATCTCTTTATTTGCTTTTTAGAAAACCAAAAATTCTCAGAGTTCTAGTCGAATTAGGACTCTTCCTTACAGTCCTAGTCAGATCAGGACTCTGAAGCAAACTTCAATTTTATCTTATTTTCACCTATTTTTCAAAATCCTTTCATTTGTTTTCTCAAAAAATCCAAAATTCTGAGAGTCCTAGTCCAATTAGAACTCTGTTCCTAGAGTCCCAGTGAGATCGGAACTCTGTTTTGATTTCAATACTTGTTGCTATTTTTATTGTTTTCACAAATTCTTTCATCTGTTTTTCAAAAAATACAAAAAAAATCTATTCTGAAGTTTGTTTTCACTTCCATTTTCATTTATTTCCATTTGTTTTTCAAAATTAGGTCATTTTGCAAAGTTCTAATTGGTTCATGACTCTATTTTAGAGTTTCGGTTGAGTTAGGGCTCTAACCCTTACAGTATTTTCCGACTTATTTTACCAGTTTTGATGAAATCTTTCAAAAAACTTCTTCATTTGACTTTCAAAATTCTAAAATCTCAGAGTTCTAATTGGTTTAGGACTCTGATCCAGAGTTTTAGTTCGCTTAGAACTCTGCTTTCAAAACCTTTGAATTTCACCTATTGATTTTAACCCCTTTTCAAAGCCATTTTCAGTCTTTATTTCAATTTTTTTTAAAAATTTGATGTGGGGCCCACTCAGTTGGCACCATATCTGGAGGAGTTCTGACCTAGTCAGAACTCTGTGCCATTTCAAAACTTTTAATTTTAAGTTTACTTTGAATATCTTCTGAGAAAACCTCTTATTTTCAAGTTTTAAAATCACTTTTTGAAAAACCAAATGAGGCCCACTCGAGGTGGCGCCACATTTGATAGAGTCAAGGTTAGCTTAGGGTTAGTCAGTGTCCTAGTCAGGTTAGGAATCTAGAAGAGTCCAAATTTGATTTTAAAAGTAATATTTTTACTTTCGATTTTAACCTTGATTTTAAAGTTTTAAATTAGGGTTTTTGAAAAATGCCAAGTGGCCCCACATTTGGGAAGTTCCTTAAAATATTTAGAAGTTTAATTAGGGTTAGTTAGGGTCCTTTTAGGGTTAGGAAGCCACCAAAAATCGTCCTCCTCATTTAGCCTATCTTGATAAACTCCAAAAAATTTAAAACTCTCCAAATTAGCCCTAATTACATGGATTTTCAAAAATCTATAAAAAGGGGTCTTTAGAGGGGTCAAAGAAGGCTCTTTTTTTCTCCCAATTTCGTGGACTCTCTCTCCTCTCCAGCACCTCCTCCTTCCTCTATTGCAGCTGCAGCCCCAAGGTAATTTTTTATACTTTATTTTGTGTTTTTTTATTAGTTTTTTTATGATTTTTCAATAGATTTCACCATGGAAACCCTTGTGTTCTTGGATTTAACCATGGATTTCATCCAAGAACCCCAAAGTCGACCCAAGAAGATGATCTAACTAAGTTTGAGGGTGTTTTTCAGGATTCTAATCCGTTAGAATCGATGAGAGGTACATTTTCTACATTCTTAACCAATGAAATATGAGATTTACCCGTTAAATGGGCTAAATCCATATTTTCAAAGGTGAAATCGATTTCAGTCATAGATTCCTTGTATTTTTTTTATTTTCTTGTTATAATGATGTTTGTTTTACATGTTTTAGCATTAAATTAAATTTTGTTATGTTTTTTATGTGTTTTTTTGTTATCTTTCATGTTTAAGTCATAGTTTTTATTGTTTTATTAGATTTTTATGTATTTTGATTCTAGGTCTGTAGAAATCATGCTATTTCGTATTTAAATGTCTGTTAGAAAATTCTAATTTTTTATATTTAGTCCATGGATTTGTCAGTAAGTCTTTGTAAAAAATCAGAGGTTTTGGGATTTGGAAACCCTGTTAGAAAAATACAAAGTCGAATCGTGATTCGTTTCGATTAAAATCGTTATTCATATTCAAGTATAACTTGCAGTTGCGTTATTTTTGTCATTTGAGATCTGATTTAGGATCCGTAAATTGCAGTAACTTCATATTAGATTCTATTATTTAGTATAATTTCTTATAATTTTCTATCATTGTTTGATATTTTTCCTTTGTCAGAGAGTCAGATCAATTTTTTAGAACTCGTTATGTTTTATTTAAACCCTAATCCAACTTTGTGTTGATCGTATCTCCCTAACTGAAGATCCGATCAACAATCCGTAAAAAGGGAAATTGTTTATCTGTCTATCTGATATTCACTTCCAAAATGTCAGAATTGTTTGATGAAGTCTGCTATTTTTACCTGTATTTGAAACTGGAAGTATCTGTTTTGATAAGTTTTATATTATCTAAATTCAAGTATAAATTGCTCGAACGACATCTCCCTAACCAGAGATGATTTTTCTGATCTATTAAAAAGGTGAATCTTTATGTTTCTGTTTATTATGGCTCTATAAAATTTTATAAATTTCCATGGTTGATTGACCCCTAATCCGGGTCTGACACTGAAAGAGGTATGTGTCCCTGGGCAAAAATAGCATATTTTAGAGTTTTATGTACTTTTTGTATTAAAATTATGTCAAAATTTGATCTTTCTATTTCCAATTTAATTTTAAGGTTATAAAAAGTGCATTTGTCGATTTTTATTGATTTTGTATCTCATTTGATGCTTAAATGGATTAAATTGCAAAACAGGGTGGCCGCAGGATCTCGAAACACTGGCAAAATTACGGTTTTTGTGATATTTTTGGTTTTTATATAAAAGTTTATATTTTTAGGGTTTGTTCATGTTTAAAATCATTCTAGGTCACCTCATGTTCAATTTGGCTTTGATTTGAGTCTTCTTAAACCCTAAATCTCAAATTTTACCAAAATATTTTCTAAAAAATCTTGATTTCAAGGCCATAGTCTTTTTTTTAGGGGTATTTTTGTTATTTTTCCTCAAATTCTGAAATTCAAAGTTATTTATCTTTATTATTTCTTCAATTTTATTTCATATTTTATTATGTTTATATCAGGAAAAACATGAAAAAGGCTTATATCTAAAAAAATCCAGTAATTTTCAGATATTACTGGATAAATCTAGAAAAGCCAACATATTTTCACTAACAAGTTTTCTAGTTTTGCAGGGACATTCAAGGATGTATTTCTTTTATTTTTATTTATTTAAATTCAATTAGTGATGCAAATTGTAATTAAATTTAGAATAAAAATTTCAATTTCTGCTTAGATTAGGATTTGCATTGCATATAGTTTAAACTTTGATATATAACTGCTATGTTTGTCATTCATGCACATATTTCAATTCCATCATGGTCTACACGAATGGCACATGCACAAGCTCTTAGGGAGTTGACAAACTTGGTGGAATTTGTACTCATGGCCATAGTCAGAATACGAATGAGACCCAGATTTATGATCTTCGTATTAGCCACATTCAACCTACACTCTTAGGCTAACTTCAAAGTGCATTGCATTTCTCAAAAATATAAAAAGATTTTCTCAATTCTTCAAAACAATGTCTTTCAAATCCATATTCATTCATTTCATTCAATTTGCAAATTCCAATTCCAATTCCAATTCAGAGAACTCAATTTTCTCAAAATTTTCTAAGCTTTATTCAGAAATTGATTTTCTCAAAACTCTGAGCTTTCAAATGGTATTTCAAGTATTTCTTAAGTTCAAATCACAATTTTCCAAGTCATAATATCTTCAATTTCAAAGTCTGAATTCAGAGAAATCAAGTTTTTCCCAAAATCATTTGAAATTCCTCAGAAATCGATTTTCACAAAACATTTGTATTTCTTCAGAAATCGATTTTCTTTTCCTCAGAAACTCTATCCCAATCATGATTCACGATTTTCAAAGTGTTATATTTTTCAAGAATTTTCCAAGTATTTCAAATATTCAAAGCAAACATCATGTTTTCAATCTGTATTTTTAAAAAATTTATAGCATATACCTGATTCTTTATGCATTTAGGAAATAGAACATGATTTAGATAAGTTGAGCAAAGCAAAGCATTGGATTTATCCTTGGTTCAATTACCTCTGGTAAAGGTGCCAGAAATGGTTGAACCTCGTACCGACAGGTGAGTCCCATTCTACGGAATTTTCTCGCATTTTAAAACAGAGGTGAGTTATTTTCAAAATCTTTTTCAAAGGTCAGTTTGACTTGCAAAAGTAAAATTTTGCAATGATAACAGGTTTGGCGACCGTGATGGGACCTATATTTGCCTGATCAATCTAATGCTCTGCTTTGTTCAAGTTATCAAAATCGTGTTCTACTACTGTCATCTTTTATTTCATGATATCATGTGAACCTAGGAGCCTATAATCAACCCAGCTGACATGGATCTCATGTAGACATAGGCATAGTTTGGTAGGACTGATTGAGGAGGCATTATTCATGCTCACTTAGACCTAGGTCTAACATAACCCTCCTTAATCTAGGATGTGATTGAAAACAATGTTTGCTTCTTAAAGTTTTTTAAAACTCTATTTCTTTAGGCCATTAGAGCCTTTTGTTTTCTTGCATGTGATCATGTTTCTAAAACAACCCCACCTATCTTTACCCGGCCTTCACGTTGCTGGGCTTTCTTTCATAACCATAGTTCGGGACAAAGCCTCACAACTGGGCCACCTATTTAGGTTGACGCCCCCTTGCCACGTACCAAGGGACATAGTCTAAAGTATATTGACAGGTGCTCAAGAATGTTGGAAAACACAAGCCTAGAACCAGAGATAATTTTTTATGTCACGTATATCGAGTTTCGACTCAAGTATATCGGCATAACATGATTGGATACAGCTGATCTGAGCCTAGATTCAAGATTAGGGTCCTACAGCTCTTTCAAAATCGATGCATTTTAGAGTCAACTTCTTGGGGAGTGCCGAATGAGCATAGTTGTTTGTGTAGGATGTAATTGAATGCATTCTCCTTTATTTTTCATTTCCCTTTTATTTGTCTTTTACATCATTTTTCAAATCTCATTTATTTTTCTAACAGTTTTATCAAAACCCTAAGTGATTTTAAAAAAAACTCATATTTTTCCTCAAAAAGTCCAGGCGATTCCCCTTTTCCTACCTTTCCTCTGAATCTCGAATTTTCAGCTTTATCCTGCCTGCAATTTTTCAAATGTTCAAATCTTGTCTTCCAAATTCTATCCAAAATTTTCATCTCTTTTATCATCCTCAATATCTCCTTCATCATTTACCTTTCTCCCAAAAATTCTTCAATCTAAACCATCCCTTCATTCTGCAGAGAGCATTTGCAATTCTTCATGGTGTTGACAAGGTCAGGAAAGAAAACTGCACCAGTCGAGGGCGTAGTGTACTCAACTGCTTCAGAAGAAGAGATGGACTCCCCTTGATCAGCTAAGAGCCAAGGTCAGCAAGTCAAGGCTGACATCGATCCTCAGATGTACGCCCTATTTCAGAAGATGATGAGTAAGACGTTGACTGGACAAACAAGTGCCCGTTCTGGAAAAACCAAGAAAAAGGCTAAGGGCCGCACAATCAAGAAGCAAATAAAAATATCCAAGAAGCATATCCAACATGAGGATACATCTGATGAATCAAAATCGGTAGGCGACATAGATGAAGAGTGTGAGATTCAGCCAGCTTTTCAGAAGATGACTCAGGGGCAAGGGTCAACCATTAATTCCAAGCATTAGTCTGTTAACGACCCTGACCAGCAACAACTTAGAGACGTGGTCAAAATAGTCAAAGATCTGCAAGCTCGCGATAAGGGCAAAAGGGTCTTCACAAGCGAAGACTTTTGTGATGGTTTAGATGGAGATGACAATCTCGACGATCATCCCAGGAAATTTATCAAGTTCGATGGTTCAGGCAATCCAAAGGCACATCTGGCCATGATCTTTGCCGAGTGTACAAAATTCAAAAAGGATAATCTCACTCTCTTCCTTTGCTTCCCTCGCAGTCTGGAAGGAATGGCAGCCAAGTGGTATTCAGAGCACATCAATCCCATTGAGTTGAAGGAATTCGATAAAGTAGTCAATCTATTCATTGAGCGGTTTTTTTTTGACACAGAGGTGCTACCAACCCTCAATCATCTCTACAATCTGAAGCAGAAAGAGGACGAAAAGTCTAGATACTTCATTCAGAGATGGAGATCCACTTGCAATCAAATGAAGGATCCGATATCGAAAGGGCATGCATTGTCGGTCATCCTGAATGATTTCTCTCAACCTTTGAGAGGTTTGATCTCTACCTTTCTGGCACGATCCTTTGTCAAATTGATAGAACAAGCCAAATGGCTCGAAATAGGGTTAGAAAATGGCGTATATGAGAGCCTCACACTCTCAAAAAATAGCTTAGATTCCAAAGAAAAAAGTACGAGCCACTCATTCAACCAACACCACAGGCCAAGACAATAGCAGCGGCATGAAAAGCAAAAAGGGTAGTGCCCTCAAGCATGATAATAAGTCTTTTGACTCCCCGCAGAAATCAGGCACTCGAGAGAAGATAAAGCATGACGGTTGGGGTTATGACCGCGAATTCACTTCTTTAGATCAACCGCTTGAGGAAGTTCTTGAATACCTGCTCGAAAAAAAATTGATCAAACTTCCATGGGTTGCCGATCCTCCAGTCGCCCTAGGAAAACGGAAAGATCGTTTCTGCAAGTTCCACCGAGCAATGGGCATGATACTGAGCGTTGCTTCATCCTCAAGAACATTATTCAAGACTGCATCGACAAAAAGCTCCTTGTGGTAGATGAAAAAGATACCAATCCGTCATCTTGACTAAGCATCACTCAAGAAGCTGACAATGCTAGCACTTTCTCATTTCTCATCTTGCTTTCATTATTTTGAAGGGATAATGTAATCTCGTTTATCTTTCATTGATTTGTCACTTTTCCTTCAATGCATCAATCAAATTATCAATTTTCTTATAAGCTTGATGCTACCTTTTATTCTCCTTCTCTACATAATGTTCTTTCGCGAAGAGTGATATTCTTCAGAGTCCCTCCCGAATCAATCAAAAGTCAGTTGCTTTGTCACCTTCAAAGAGCATCCTTCAAACATCAATTATCTTCCGTTTATCCAAAATTTGCTTCCCTATTACACTGAGGCATTATTTTGAAAATTGTCTTCAAAACACCCTGTATGTAGGCAGGATCAAACACATCTCTCATTTTGCATGCATGTGCACCCATTTGCATCATTTTACATTCACTTGCATACATTTGCATTTATTTTCATTTTTCATCTGCATTCATTTGCATCAAATTTTGGTTCCCCTTCAGGTTAAGAGATAAACCTGAGCTTCCCATTCAGGATAAGGGATAATCCTGAGACCCCGACAAAGTCGTTCAAAAGTCATCGTGAAGATAAAGATTGTAAATCTCTCATCGTGACCAACAAACACTTTTCAAAACGTCAATCTTTTTCAAATTCGACCTACGAGTCAAGTCCCTTATCAAAACCATTTTTGCCAATCTTGTCAAAATCAACCTTCCGGTTAAGCCCCCTTCTAAACCCAATTTAGCACCTGGTCCTTCTAAACCCAGTTTAGCACCTGGTCCTTCCAAACCCAGTTTAGCACTGGTTTCTTCTAAACCTTGTTTAGCATTGGTCACTTCTAAACCCAGTTTAGCACCTGCTTCTTCTAAACCCAGTTTTGCACTGGTCCTTCTAAACCCAGTTTAGCACTGATCCCTTCTAAACCCAATCTAGCACCTGGTCCTTCTAAATCCGGTTTAGCATCGGTCCTTCCAAAAACCAATCTTCGAATTGGTACTTCCAAAATCCGGTTTAGCATCAGTCCTTCACAAAAACCAAACTTCGAATTGGTCCCTTCAAAACCCGGTTTAACATTGGTCCTTCCAAAAACCAATCCTCGAATTGGTCCTTCCAAAACCTGGTTTAGCATCGGTCATTCCAAAAACCAATCTTCGAATTGGTCTTTCCAAAACCGATTTAGCATCAGTCCTTCCCAAAAACCAATCTTTAAATTGGTCCTTCCAAAACCCGGTTTAGCATCGGTCCTCCCAAAAACCAATCTTTGAATTTGTCCTTCCAAAACCCAGTTTAGCACCTGGTCTTTCTAAACCCAGTTTAGCACCTGGTCCTTCCAAAACCCGATTTGGCATCGGTCCTTTCAAAAATCAATCTTCGAATTGGTCCTTCCAAAACCTGGTTTAGCATCGGTTCTTCCAAAAACCAATCTTCAAATTGGTCTTTCCAAGACCCGGTTTAGCATCGGTCCTTCCCAAAAAACAATCTTCGAATTGGTCCTTCTAAAACCCAGTTTAGCATCAGTCCTCCCAAAAACCAATCTTCGAATTGGTCCTTCTAAAACCCGGTTTAGCATCAGTTCTTCCCAAAAACCAATCTTTGAATTGGTCCTTCCAAAACCCGGTTTAGCATCGGTCCTTCCCAAAAACCAATCTTTGAATTGGTTCTTCCAAAACCTAGTTTAGCATCGGTCCTTCCCAAAAACCAATCTTCAAATTGGTCCTTCCAAAACCCGGTTTAGCATTAGTCCTTCCCAAAAACCAATCTTTAAATTGGTCCTTTTACAAAATCTAACCTCGCATTGGTTATTTTACCAATTCCTGTATGTGTATTGGTCATTTTTTCAAATTCAATCTTTTTATTAATTCTAATTTCCAATTTTGACCTTTTGGTCACTCAATATCAATCTCAATCATTTTCTCTTGCAAGAGACCCTTTTTCTAGGGGGAGTTCGAGGGAGCTCGTTCTTTTCGCATGTCTTTATTGTTCGTTCATTAAACCCCTTCTCGTAGGGAGATTTTGAAGGCACTCGTGCTTCATGAACAATTTGCAAAACAATCTTTATTGTCATAACAAGGAACTCTTTTTTCAGGGAGAGTTTCGATGGAAGCTTGTCCTCCTTATAACCCTAAATATCTTTTGTTAGGCCATCCCGTCATCGCTGACCCTTTTTTCAGGGAGAGTGTGATGGACTCGCTCCTCTATGATATCCTTTCCAACCTTTGTTAGCGGCCCCCTTTCCATAAGAGAAGTCTAGAAATATGGAGTTTTGACGAAAACTTTATTTCTCTTCGAAAGTTCATTTTGCAAACACGCCCTCTTTAGGGAAGAGAGGAGTATCTTTTTATTACCCGTTCAGGTAAGGGTCAAGCCTGAGTCTCTCTTTTGGGGAAAGAAGAATCTGGCCACGGATGTGTCATTCAGACCTCAAGTGATTTCTTTCACCAAGGATTCCAAGAATATTTTATCAATTTGTCATAAAAAATAGTTGTTGATCTCAAAAACCTTTTATTGCACAAAAGAATTACCTCAGGTTACCTTCAGTATTACTTCAAAAAAAAGTGAAGCTTTTGCGAAGAAAGATTCAAAATCCAAATTCTTTCTATTGACCAACCAAAGGGATGAAGAATAAATCCTCGATATGGCCAACAAAGAAATTTTAATGTTGTCGCAAAGCCATAAGTGATTGATATTAATGGAAGCTATGGCACATTTTTAAAGATCATTCTTGTAAAGACAAGGCAGTCGAAATATCATGGGTGATAAAGAAAAAAGGCACTCAATTCCCATATCTCCCCAATCATTTAAGCTTCAATTAAATATCTGTAAAAGGGATCTCTCAATCATCATCAAGTTGAAGGCTGGTGGATGAGTTAGACCCCTGGGGCCAAAGAAGATTTGGATCATCTCTAAGATGAAGGAGTTTGTGACGGATCCTTCCAGGGAAATTTTAGAGCATCGCCAAGTTGAAGGTGAATACGATGAACCTCCCACAAAACCCTAAAAGATATTTCATCAAGAGACCACCAACCAATGAGCCAATACTGTTAATATAATCCCTGAGACAAAGAAGGATCAGAACATCTCCAAGTTCAAGGAGTTTGTGACGTATCCTTCCAAAAAAGAGAAAAGCTAGGACATCTTCAAAATGAAGGATGATGTAATAAACTCCCCAAAAACTCAAGAGAGCTCCAATTCTGTCAAAAAAAAAGAGTGCAGAAAGACCATCATGAAAAAAGAATCACAGGATATCAAACTGCCGAATATGCCAAGAATCTTCTTTAATTTTGTGAGATTCTTTTATAAATATCCTTTCACCAATTGCTTTCACAATATCAAGAATACTTTATTTTCCGTTCATATCAAGGAAATTGATAGCTTCTTCAAAGAAAGCCAATGGCAAGCAATTTGAATATTGATTCTACAAAGTTAAGCCCAATTAAAGGAATACTTTAGGTAGAAAAGAGGGCATATTTTCGCACCAATGTGCGTCATTTTTAATTACTTTGAATCAACAACAATTTTCAACATTTTGACAATATTTTCTAGCTATCCTAACATAAAGTGAGAGCTTGATGTCTATTTTGATACATCCTGACATTGTTGTTATCCCTTTTTAGGACTTGATAACGAGAGTTTTCAAGATTCTTCCCTTCTTGTTTTGATCTGAGCGCATGGGCTCTCAGATTTGCACACTTCCCTGTGCTCTCCACTGTCCCACCATAGACAGTTCCCGTTCAGGGTAAGGGTTAAACCTGAATTGTTTCTGCAAAAGGTCATCCATTTTAAAAGCTGATTTAGTCTCAGCAATGAGGCTCCCAAGATCATCCCTTTTCCAAGCTTTAGGGAACCCCACTTCCTTTTGCAAACCCCTCTCGGATTTATTGTGCAAAATTCAAAGGACTCATCATGGTTTCTTCTTTCAAGGATTCTATCATCCCCCTTCAGGTTAAGGGTTAAGCCTGGACCTCATTTTTCCACGAGGTATTGTCCCTTTCAGGTTAAGGTTTAAGCCTGAACCTCATTTTTCTACGAGGTATTGTCCCCTTGAGGTTAAGGGTTAAGCTTGAATCTCATTTTTCTATGAGGTATCATCCCTTTCAAGTTAAGGGTTAAGCCTGAACCTCATTTTTCCATGAGGTATTGTCCCCTTTCAGGTTAAGGGTTAAGCCTGAACCTTATTTTTTCAAGAGGTATCGTCCCTTTCAGGTTAAGGGTTAAGCCTGAGCCTCATTTTTCATAAGGTACCATCCCTTTCAGGTTAAGGGTTAAGCCTGAATCTCGTTCTTTTACGAGGTATTTTTCATCCCATCCAGGTTAAGGGCCAAACCTGAGCCTTATCTCGATGAGGTAAATCTTCTTCTTTATTCTTCTTTCCATATCTACCACTATCATCCAAGCCTATTCTTTCATACCCGGTTAGATTCTTCTAGCTGAGACATTTTTATAGTTCAAATTTGGTGTGTTTTTCGTTGCCACTAACTCAACTTTCAACCGGCTTAGTAGCAAAAAGAGGCATCTGTAAACACCCTAAATTTTCACCCTCATCCAGTGTTTACATTTCATGTGTCACTGCATATCACTGCATGCATTTGACATGTCATTTCATTGCATTGCATAACATTGCATGTCATTGCATCTCATTATCGAGATCTAGTACTTCTGCTTGCAATATATTAAATTCAGATTCGAGTTTTAAAGCTTTTCTTTCAAAATCAATTTCAAAACCTGGTTTTTAAATCGACATTTTTGCCATTTGCCAACCCCCAGGATCTTATATTTCGAAATATTTTCCTCAGAAAACAATCGGATTCGTTTGAAACTCAATTTCAATTGATCTCAATTCTCAGATGAGGCCCATTTAGATGGTGTCACTTATGGATTCTTTTATTAGTCAAAACTCTCAAAAATTTTAGAGTCCTAGTTGGATCAAGACTCTATCTTTTTATCCTTTTGAATCTTTTCAAAACTCCATTCTAATTTTAAACCAGTTATGGTTATATCCTTGCACATTTCTGTCATTTTGGTCAAAATTTTAGAGTCCTAGTTGGATCAGGACTCTTTTTTCAGAGTCCTAGTCGGATCAGAACTCTACCTTTTACTACCCTTTTTACCTATTTTGGAGAAAACCTATCAAAATCTTTTGTTTTGGTCAAAATCCCAGAGTCCTAGTTGGATTAGGACTCTTTCAAGAATCTCAGTTGGATTAGGACTCTTCTTCAGAGTTTCAGTCGAACTAGGACTCTATTTTTTGTAGCTATTTTCAATCAAATCTTTTAAAATCTTTCAAAAGGAGTAAAAAACTCAGAGTTTTAGTCAAACCAGGACTCTATTCAAAGAGTCCCAGTTGGATCAGGACTCTGACCTTGATTTCAATTTTGAGAGAATCTTGCCAAAATCTCTTTATTTATCTTTTCAAATTTTAAAATTATTACACCTTTATCATAGAATTTCAAAATCATGGGATTTTATCCCAGAGTCCTGATTAAATCAGAACTCTATCCTGAGTTCATTTTCTCACTTCATTTTCACTGGTTTTCAAAAGTTTATTTTAAAATTTCTTTATTTGCTTTTTAGAAAACCAAAAGTTCTCAAAGTTCTAGTCGAATTAGGACTCTTCCTCAGAGTCCTACTCAGATCAGGACTCTGAACCAAACTTCAATTTTATCTTATTTTCACCTATTTTTCAAAATCCTTTCATTTGTTTTCTCAAAAAATCCAAAATTCTGAGAGTCCTAGTCCAATTAGGACTCTGTCCCCAGAGTCCCAGTGGGATCAAAACTCTATTTTGATTTCAATACTTGTTGCTATTTTCATTGTTTTCACAAACTCTTTCATCTATTTTTTAGAAAATACCAAAAAAATCTAGAGTTTTAGTCCAATCAGGACTTTGTCCCAGAGTCCAAATCCAGTTAGGAGTTTATTCTAAAGTTTGTTTTCAGTTCCATTTTCATTCATTTTCATTTGTTTTTCAAAAATTAGGCAATTTTGCAGAGTTCTAATTGGTTCATGACTCTATTTCAGAGTTTCGATTGAGTTAGGACTGTAACCCTGACTGTATTTTCTAACTTATTTTACTAGTTTTGATGAAATCTTTCAAAAAACTTCTTCATTTAACTTTCAAAATTCTAAAATCTCAAAGTTCTAATTGGTTTAGGACTTTGATCCAGAGTTTTAGTTTGCTTAGAACTCTGTTTTCAAAACCTTTGAATTTCACTTGTTGATTTTAATCCCTTTTCAAAGCCATTTTCAGTCTTTATTTCAAATTTTTTTAAAACTTTGATGTGGGGCCCACTCAGTTAGCACCATAACTGGAAGAGTTCTGACCTAGTCAGAACTCTGTGCCATTTCAAAACTTTCAATTTCAAGTTTACTTTGAATATCTTTTGAGAAAACCTCTTATTTTCAAGTTTTAAAATCGTTTTTTGAAAAACCAAATGGGGCCCACTCGAGGTGGCACCACATTTGATAAATTCAAGGTTAGCTTAGGGTTAGTCAGTGTCCTAGTCAGGTTAGGAATCTAGAAGAGTCCAAATTTGATTTTAAAAGTCATATTTTTACTTTAGATTTTAACCTTGATTTTAAAGTTTTAAATTAGGGTTTTTGAAAAATGCCAAGTGGCGCCACATTGGGAAGTTCCCTAAAACATTTAGAAGTTTAATTAGGGTTAGTTAGGGTCCCTTTAGGGTTAGGAAGCCATCAAAAATTGTCCTCCCCATTTAGCCTATTTGTTTGACTTTTGGAGATGGTATATTTAAAACATATTTTTCAATAAAAACAAAGGAAAATCGTCAACCAAAGATATAAAAACCGACTTTCCACAGAAGTGGCGAGTACGGGTCGAATCCACAGGGAACGGGATATTTCTGAATTAATTCTAAAATTATACTTTATTAATATAACAAGGTTTACAATCTATGTCAATATTACAAATTACATTAAATAACAAGCTAAACTATGAAAATAAAACTACAATAGGCGACTAAGTCTTCTGCAGGTCTCCAGGGGCATTTTTGTCTTTTCATAACAAGTGCAGTCGCACATCACAATTGAATTACATCTGTGAACCTGTTCTAACTTAACAACCTACAGGGCGGTCCGACGACTGAAGGGGAGAAAAGAGCGGACTTTGCTTGACTTCGCGCCACGAGAAACCTCGGTGATGCTGTCTAATATCTTTTGAATGTCTTCTTTGCAGGGATTCACAAGTGGCAATGCTCCGGGGTTCAGGGCCGGCCAACCATGGAAGAGCGGGACCTCCACCATGATGGATACACTCCAGCTGAAGCTGCAAATAAACAAAGCAAAAAATAGTTCCAGGAGGGTGATAAGCATGCTAAGATATGAAAGAAAAGAATGGAGGAAAAAAGTGACATCTCCAATGGTGTTGGCATGGCTTTTATGGCCAACCATGGATGAGGAAGAAGGTGGATGAGAGGGGCGGCTTGGGAGAAGGTGAAGTTGAAAGGAATCGTGCCCCTAGGGCACGAAAATCAAAGCAAAGACAAACTGGAATGGGCGCCCCCTCTCCCTTTTCACGATTTTGGCTATTTGGGCATTTTTACAAAAAGAGTGTTAAAATAAAAATAATTCTTGGGTGCCTCTTTCTACAAGGGGGTTTTTAGAAAAATATTTATGAAAAACTCAAATGGGTTGGAGCTGGGTTGAATGCATGGGTTTTGACCCAAATCCAGGATCCAAATGGGCGTCTGGATCCAAATCTTCTAAATCGGCTCCGAGATTTGACCCGTTACACTATAAATGCATTAATTCCTTCGTTTTAACTCCGAATTTGATGAAATTCGAACCAGAGCTCTATAATATCATTATGCACCTAAGTGTATACTCTTAACCTATAGATGATGCATTTATGCAGTGAAATTGTATTAATAAAACATATAATTTATACATCATCACCTATCTTGATAAACTCCAAAAAATTTAAAACTTCAACAGAAGTGAGATTCAGGTTTTGCCCTTAACCTGGATGGGACGAGAAATACCTCGTGTAGAAATGAAGCTCAGGTTTGACTCTTAACCTGACCGAAAATAAAATACCTCATCAAAATGAGGCTCAGGTTTAACCCTTAACCTGACTGAGAAATGAAATACTTCATCAAAATGAGGCTCAGGTTTAACCCTTAACCTGACTGGGAAATGAAATACCTCATCAAAATGAGGCTCAGGTTTAACCCTTAACCTGACCGAGAAATGAAATGATGGGATTCTCGAAAGAAAAACCCATGATGGAACCTTCGGGCTTCCGCACAATGAATCTGATAGGGGTTTTGCAAAAGGATGAAATTTGGGACCCTAAAGCTTGGAAAGGGGTTTGATTTTGGGCGCCTCATTGCTAAGACTAAATAACTTTTGAAATTGATGACCTTTTGCGAGAAAATGATTTATGGCTTAACCTCAAGCCGAAATTGGACTGTCTATGGTGGGACAGTGGGGACACAGGAAAGTGTGTGAATCTGAGAACTCAGGCGCTCAGATTATACCAATAGAAGGGAAGGAATCTTGAAAACTCCCGTTATCAAGTCCTAAAAGGGATAACAAATGATGTCAGGATGCGCCAAAGATGAACCTCAAGCTCTCGCTTCACGTCAGGATAGCTAGAAAATATTGTCAAAATGTTGAAAATTATTGTTGATTCAAAATAATTGAAAGTGATGCACATTGGTGCGGAAATATTCTCTCTTTTCTACCTGAAGTATTACCTCCGATTGGGCTTAACTCCATAGAATCAAGATTCGAATTCAAATTGTTTGCAATTGACTTTCTTTCAAGGAGGCTATCAATTTCCTTGATATGAATAGAAAATAGAGTATTCTTGATATTGTGAAAGCAATTGGTGAAAGAATATTGATAATAGAATTTTACAAAATTAAAAAGAATTCTTGACAGATTTGACAGTCTGATATCCTAAGATTCTTTTCTCATGATGATCTTTTTGCCCACTTTTTTTTTATTGGCAGAATTAGAGCTCTCTTGGGTTTTTGGGGATTACATCATCCTTCATTTTGGAGATGTCCTGACTTTTCTCTCTCTCTCTTTTTTTTTGAAAAGGTACGTCACAAACTCCTTCATCTCAGAGATGTTACAATCCTTCTTTTCTCTTAAAGATTATTTTGACGGTTATTGACTCATTGATTGGAAATCTCTTGGTGATAGCAGAAATTAAATATCCTTTAGGGTTTGTCGGGAGGCTCATCGCAGTCGCCTTCATCTTGACGGTGATCTAAACTTTCTCTGGAAGGATCCGTCACAAACTCCTTCATCTTGGAGATGATTCAAATCTTCTTTGGCCCCAGGGGTCTAACTCTCATAATTCATCTTCAACTTGACGACAATTGAGAGATCCCTTTTGCAGATATTTAATTGCAGCTTAAACGATTGAGGAGATATGGAAATGGAATTGATTTTTCTGAGTCTCCCAGGATATTTCGACTGCCTTATTTTCCAAGAATGATCTTTAAAAATGTGCCATTGACTGCAATCAATACCGATCACTTATGGCTTTGCAACAATATTGAATTTTCTTTGTTGGCCATATCAAGGATCTATTCTGCATCCTTTTGGTTGGCCAATAGAAAGATTTTGAATTTTGAATCCTTTTTCGTGAAAGCTTTGTCCTTTCGGAAGTAATACTGAAGGTATTCTAAGGTAATTCTTTTGTGCAATAAAGATTTTGAAATCAACAAGTATTTGACGACAAATTGACAAAATGTTCTTGAAATCCTTTGTGAAAACGAGCATTTGAAGCATGACTCAATGCATGTATGACAAAAAATTTCTTCTCCTTTTCCCAAAGGAGAAGATTCAGAAATGGGAAATAAAAATTACTCCTCTTTTTCCTGAAGAGGAGGTGAACAAAGGATAGCATGCGAAAAAAATGAGCTCCCTCGAACTCTCCCTATAAAAAGGGTCTCTCGCAAGAGAAAATGACTGAAATTGGTATTGAGTGACCAAAAGGTCGAAATTGAAATTTGGAAATTGGAGATTAGAAATTTGGAAATGGGAATTTTGAATTTAGAAATTGGAAATTGAAAATTGGTTGACCTGAAGGTCAAAACTGGAAGTCAGAAATTGGGTGACCTGGAGGTCAAAATTGGGAATTGGAACTAATATAAAGATTGAATTTGAAAGAATGACCAATATACATACAGGAACTGGTAAAATAACCAATGCGAGGTTAGATTTTGTAAAAGAATCAATTTGAGGATTGGATTTGGGAAGGACCAGTGCTAAACCGGATTTGGAAAGACCAATTCGAAGATTGGTTTTTGGGAAGGACCAGTGCTAAACCGGGTTTGGAAGGACCAAATCGAAGATTGGTTTTTGAGAATAACCGATGCTAAATTGGGTTTTGGAAGGACCAATTCGAAGATTGGTTTTTGGGAAAGACCAGTGCTAGACCGGATTTGGAAGGACCAGGTGCTAAACTGGTTTTAGAAGGACCAATTCGAAGATTGGACTTTGGGAAGGACTGATGCTAAATCGGGTTTCGGAAGGACCAGGTGCTAGACTGGGTTTAGAAGGACCAGGTGTCAAACTGGGTTTGGAAGGACTAGGTGCTAAACTTGGTTTAGAAGGACCAGGTGTTAAACTAGGTTTGGAAGGACCAGGTGCTAAACTGGGTTTAGAAGGACCATGTGTTAAACTAGGTTTGGAAGGACCGATGCTAAATCGGGTTTGGAAGGACCAGGTACTAGACTGGGTTTAGAAGGACCAGGTGTTAAACTGGTTTAGAAAGACCAATTCGAAGATTGAACTTTGGGAATGACCGATGCTAAATCGGGTTTGGAAGGACCAAGTGCTATACTGGGTTTAGAAAGACCAATTCGAAGATTGGACTTTGGGAAGGACCGATGCTAAATCGGGTTTGGAAGGACTAGGTGCTAGACTGGGTTTAGAAGGATCAAGTGTTAAACTGGGTTTAGAAGGACCAATTCGAAGATTGGACTTTGGGAAGGACCGATGCTAAATCGGGTTTGGAAGGACCAGGTGCTAGACTGGGTTTAGAAGCACCAAGTATTAAACTGGGTTTGAAAGGACCAGGTGCTAAACTGGGTTTAGAAGGACCAGGTGCTAAACTGGGTTTAGAAGGACCAGGTGCTAAACTGTGTTTAGAAGGACCAGGTGTTAAACTGGGTTTAGAAAAGGCTTAACACGAAGGTTGATTTTGACAACATTGGCAAAAATGGTTTTAATAAAGGACTTGACTCGTAGGTCAACTTAAAAAAAAATATTTGATGTTTTGAAAAGTGTTTGTTGGTCACGATGGGAGATTTTCAATCTTCATCTTTGCGATGACTTTTGGATGACTTTGTCAAGGTCTCAGGATTTATCCCTTATCCTGAATGGGTAGTTCAGGTTTATCTCTTAATGTGAAGGGGAAACTTGATGCAAATGCAAATTGATGCATATGAATGCAGATGAATGCGAATGAATGCATGCAAATGCAAATGAATGCAAATGATGTAAATGGGTGCACATGCGTGCAAAATGAGAGATTTGTGTGATCCTGCCTGCATACAGAACGTTTTGAAGACAATTTTCAAAATAATGCCCTAGTATAATAGGGGAAAACACACTTTGGATAAAAGAAAGAAAATTGATGTTAGAAGAATGCTCTTTGAAAGTAACAAAGTAACTTACTTTTGATTGATTCGGAAGGGACTCTGAAGAGGGTCATTCCTCATTAAAGAACATTTTGCAGAGAAGGAGGATAAAAAGGTGGCATCAAGCTCATGAAGAAAATTGATAGTTTTATTGATGCACTGAAGAAAAGGTGACAAATCAATGAAAAATAAACGGGATTTACATCATCCCTTCAAAATAATAAAAGTAAGATGGAAAATGGGAAGATGCTGGTATTGTTGGCTTTTTTTTGAGTGATTAAGGAAAAGCTTGATCAAGACGACTGACTAGTATCTTTTTCATCTACCACAAGGAGCTTTTTGTCAATGTAGTCTTGAATAATGTTCTTGAGGATGAAGCAACGCTCAGTATCATGCCCCATTGCTCGGTGGAACTTACAGAAATGATCTTTCCAATTTCCTACGGCAGCTGGAGGATCGACAACCCTTGAAAGTTCGATCAAATCTTTTTCGAACAGGTATTCGAGAACTTTCTCAAGTGGCTGATCTAAAGAAGTGAATTTATGGTTATAACCCCAACCATCACGCTTTATCTTCTCTCGAGTGCTTGGTTTTTGCGGGAAGCCAGAAGACTTGTCATCATGCTTGAGGGCATTCCCCCTTTTGCTTTTCACGTCGATGCTATTACCTTGGCCTGTGGTGTTGGTTGCGCAAGTGGCTCATACCTTTCCTTTGGAATCTGCACTATTTTTTTAGAGCATGAGGTTCTCATATACACCATTTTCTATCCCCATTTCGAGCCATTCGGCTCATTCTATTAATTCGATGAAAGATTGCACTGGGGAAGTAGAGATCAGGCCTCTCAAAGATTGGGAAAAATTATTCAGGATGACCGACAACGCATGCCCTTCTGATATTGGATCCTTCATTTGATTGCAAGTGGATCTCCATTTGTGAATGAAGTCACTAGCCTTTTCATCCTCTTTCTGCTTCAGATTGTAGAGATGATTGAGGGTTGGTAACACCTTGGTATTGAACAAGAATCTTTCAATGAACATATTCATTACTTTGTCAAATTCTTTCAGCTCAATCGGATTCACATGTTCTGAATACCACTTAGCTGCGGTTCCCTCTAGACTGCAAGGGAAACAAAGGAAAATAGCCCGATTATCTCGCTTAAATTTGGCACATTCAGCGAAGAATATAGCCAGATGTGCCTTGGGGTCGCCAGAACCATCAAATTTGATAAATTTCCTGGGAAGATCATCGAGATTGTCATCTCCATCTAAACCATCACAGAAGTCTTCGCTTGTGAAGACCCTTTTGCCCTTGTCGCGGGCCTGCAGATCTCGAACCATTCTGACCACCTCTCTAAATTGCGGCTGTTTAGAGTCATTGACGGACTGCTCTTTGAATTTATGGGCTGACCCCTGCCCCTGAGTAGATCTACAGAGTACTTGCTGAGTTTCAATCTCTTCATCCGTACCCTCTACTGATTCCTCTTCATCAGTTGTATCAACATGTTGGACATGTTTTTTAGATATCTTCACCTGCTTTTTGACCGTATGACCCCTAGCCTTTGGTTTGACTTGGGTTTGCTCTGTACTGGCTTCCGCTTGCTCTGCCAGCATCTTGGTCATCATCTTTTTGAACATGGCATACATTTGAGGATCAATGTCATCCTCGACCTGCTGCCCTTGATTTCTGTCTGATCGAGGAGAGTCCATCTCTTCTTCTGAGGCCATTGAATATATGATGCCCTCGACTGGTGCAGTTTTCTTCCTTGATCTCGTCTGAACCATTAAATATCACGAACGCTCTCTGTAGGGAAAAGTTGAAGATTAGGTTTTTGAAAGAGATTTTGATTGGAAGAAAATATTTGCTGAGAATTTTGGTAGACAATTTGAAAGAATATCCCATTACTAGGGATTGAGTCATCACTGGGATTACGACAATTGTGTTGTCATTCCTTTTCAAAGAAAATAAACAACTGAAAATTAAGCCCTATTACCTAGGCGAGGTCGTCGAACCAAGAATTGAAGAATTTGCAAGTTTTTTATTTATTGAAAGAAAAACATGATTGTATCAATAATAAACTTGGGAAAGAGGGGGCGGACAGACAATTTGCCACCACTCTTTATAATTAGCAGAGACACGAGGACCGAAAAAAAGTGGAAGAGTAACAAAAGAGTCCCAGTCATATCTGGTAGAATGATATGTTCCGGACCACTGTGCTGATGTAAGGTCAAACTCTGGCACGACTCCTGATAGCAGCCGCATCTCTATGCGCTTTTGTCTCTGAGAAAACTGTCGAACACATCGCTTTGGATGATAGTAGGTGCAGAAGAATGGACCAAGCAGCTTGAATCTCTTGCCATATGCATAGGTGTATCTGGGAGGTGATAACTTTCGATCAAAATAGTCTCATACTACTTCTTCCTGCAGATGATCAATCAGTCATCGGTACCGCACAACTGGACAGAGCTCCTTGTCGTTGTATCTGAACGAACTAGCTCTGATCGGCACATGTGTAAACACCCCAAATTTTCACTCTTATCCAGTGCTTACATTTCATGTGTCATTGCATATCATTACATGCATTCGGCATACCATTTCATTGCATTGCATAGCATTGCATGTCATTGCATCCCATTTTCGAGATCCAGCACTCATGTTTTCAAAATATTTAATCCAGATTTGAGTTTTAAAGTTTTTTCTTTCAAAAATCAATTTCAAAACCTGGGTTTTTACTCAACATTTTGTCATTTTTCAACCCCAGGACTTTATATTTTGAAATATTTTCTCATAAAACAATCTGGATTCATTTCAAACTCAATTTCAACCGATTTCAATTCTCAGATGAGACCCATTTAGGCGGTGTCGCTTATGGATTCTTTTACTTGTCAAAAATCTCCAAAAATTTTAGAGTCCTAATTGGATCAGGACTCTTTTTCCGAAGTCCAGTCGGATCAAAACTCTAATTTTCACTACCTTTTTATTTGTTTTTTAGGAGAACCTTTCAAAATCTTCTGTTTTGGCCAAAATCTTAAAGTACTAGTTGGATCAGGACTCTTCTTCAAGAGTCCAGTCGGATCAGGACTCTTCTTCAGAGTTTCAATTGGATTGGGACTCTAATCTTTTACAACTATTTTTATTCATTTTCAATCAAATTTTTCAAAATAAGTCAGAAACTCAGATTTTCAGTCAAAACAGGACTCTGTTCAAAGAGTCCTAGTTGGGTCAGGACTCTGATCCTGATTTCAATTTTGAAAGAATCTTTCAGAAATCTTTCAATATACCAAAACTATTACACTTTTATCAAAGAATTTCAAAATTCTAAGATTTTATCTCAGAGTCCTGATCAAATCAGGACTCTACCCCAGAGTCCTGATCGAAGTAGGACTCTATCCAAAATTGATTTTTATACTTCATTTTCACTGGTTTTCAAAAACTTTACCCAAATTTCATCATTTGCTTATCAGAAAACTAAAATTTTTAGAGTTCTGATCGAATCAGGACTCTTTCTTAGAGTCCTAATCAGATCAGGACTCCGAACCAAAACTTCAATTTCATCCGGTTTCTAACTGTTTTTCAAAATTCTCTTATTTGTTTTCTCAGAAAATCCAAAAATCTGAGAGTCCTAGTTCAATTAGGACTCTTTCCCCAGAGTCTCAGTTGAATCAGAACTCTGTTTTATTTCAATATTTGTTATTGTTTTCACTGTTTTGACAAGTTCTTTCATTTGTTTTTCAGAAAATACCAAAAAAATCTAGAGTTTCAGTCCGATCAGGACTCTGTCCTAGAGTCCTAGTCCAGTCAGGAGTCTGTTTTGAAGTTTGTTTTTATTCCATTTTCATTTATTTCCATTTGTTTTCAAAAATTAGGTCATTTTGTAGAGTCCAGTTAATTCAGGACTCTATTTCAGAGTTCTGATTGAGTTAGGAGTCTAACCCTGACTGTATTTTCTGACTTGTTTTACCATTTTTGATGAAATCTTTTCAAAAACTCCTTCATTTGGCTTTTAAAAACCAAAATCACAGAGTCCTAAAAATCCAGGACTCTAACCCGGAGTTCCAGTTCGCTTGAGACTCTACTTTCAAAGCTTTGAATTTCAACTATTGATTTTAACCCCTTTTCAAAGCCATTTTCAATATTTATTTCAAATTTTCAAAACTCTGATGTGGGGTCCACTCAGTTGGAGCCATATCCAGAGGAGTTCTGAACCAGTTAGAACTCTATGCCATTTCAAAAACTTTTAATTCCAAGTCTACTTTTGAATCTCTTTTGAAAAACCTCTCATTCTCAAGTTTTAAAATCGTTTTCGAAAATTCAAGTGGGGCCCACTCGGGGTGGCGCCACATTTGAAGAAGTTAAGGTTAGACTAGGGTTAGTCAATGTCCTAGTTAGGTTAGGGGTTTAGAGGAGTCAAAAACAATTTTGAAAATCCATTTTATTTAAGTTTTAAACCATTGGTTTTTAAAGGTTTTAAATTCAGGTTTTAAAAACCAAATGTGGGTCCATACTAGGTGGTGCCACATTTGGACTTTCTAGGATTTAATTAGGTGTTAATTAGGGATTAATTAGAGTCCATTTAGGTTAGAATTTTCTAAAAAAATCGTCCTCCCCATGTGGTTTATCAAAAACAATTAAAAAGAGTCCAAAAAAATCAAAACTCTTCCTAAGCAAATCCAAAAAAAAAAAAAATCTATAAATAGGGGACCTAAAGGGGGTCAAAAAGGAGCTTTCTTTCTCTCAAATTTTCGTGGCTTCTCTCTCCTCTCCAGCACCTCCACCTTCCTCCATTGAAGCAGCATCCCCAAGGTGAGTTATTTAATATTATTTTATTATTATTTTATTAGTTTTTTATGATTTTTCAATAGATTTCACCATGGAAACTCTTGTGTTCATGGATTTCATCCAAGAACCCCAAAATCAATTCAATAAGATGATCTAACCCTATTGCATTCTGTTTTTCAGGATTCTAATCCATTAGAATTGTTTATTGCATTATTTTTTATATTCTTAACCATTAAAATATGCTATTTACCCGTTAAATGGGTCAAATCCATGCTTTTTAAGGTAAAATCAAATTCCAGCTATTGATTCCCTGATTTTTATTTATTTATTTGTTTATCCATGTTTATTACACGTTTTTCAGCATAGAAATAATTTTTATTTTACTGTTTTAGTGTTTATTTTATTGTTTTTCATTAGTTAATGCATGTTTTCTCAAGTTTCTTAGATTTCTGTGTGTTTTTAGTTTAGAACAGAAAAGAGCATGTTGTTTCGTATTGAAATATTCTTGGTTAATTGCTGATTTTTTTTATATGTGATACATGCATATGTAATTGAACTACTGTAAAAAAATCAGAGTTTTTGGGATTCGGGAACTCTGTAAAAAAAAATCAGACATAAAATTATGTTTTTAAAGCTTTAAAATCGTTGTTGAAATCAAGAAGGTAACTTTCTGTTATGATATTTTTCTCATCCTATATCCGATTTAAGATATTTAAAGTGCCATGGATTCATATTGATTAGATCTATCTACTGTGAAATTTTGAGATTTTTTTATCTCTGTTTAGTATTTGTCCTCTGTCAGAGAATCTGATTTTAAATTTAAAACACGTTAGGGTTTACCAAAACCCTAATCAGACTTGTGTTGTTCATAGATCCCAAACCACAGATCCGATTCATGATTTGTAAAATGTGAGTATTGTTATTTTTCTGTCTACTATTCACTGCTAGAATTTTAGAAATTTTTGATTAAGTTTGCTATTTATGTATGTATTTTCAATCTGAAGTAGCTGTTTTAACCCCTGTTAGGTTTGTTAGATTCTAGTTCAGATTATCGGAAGGGTTTCTCCCTAACCGGAGATGATTTTTCCAATCTGTAAATTGAAAAATCTCTGTTTTTTTTCTATTTTATCTCTGTAAAAATTTAGAAGTTTTCATGGAGAATTGACCCCTGATTCGGGTCTAACTCTGAAACTGGTTTGTGACTTAGGTTAAAAATAGCTTATTTTAGGTTGTTAATGCAATTTTCGGATTAAAATAATGTCAAAAAATATTTTTGCAATTCCAATCTGATTTTAGGGTTATAATAAGTGTCTGTGCCAATTTTTATGAAATTTAGAATTCATTTGATGTCTGAATTAATAAAATTGCAAAACAAGATACCTGAAAGATCCAAAAACACTGATAAAATCACAATTTTAGTGATATTTTTTTTATTTTCGTGCATAAGTGTGTGATTTTAGGGTTTGTTCATGTTTAGAATCATATTAGGATGTTTCATGTTTTATTTCGTGTTATTTCAATCATAAATCCCAAGTTTTTACCAAAATCTATTTCAGAAAACCCTGATTTCAAGGCCATAGTCTTGCTATCAGGGCCATTTTGGTTATTTGACCTAAATTTCGACATTCTAAATCCTAATTTTCACATTTTTAATCATGTCACATCATACTTAGTTCAATTTATTCTTATTTGGATTTTAAAAGTTGCATTTTTATAAAATATCTTTCTGAAAGCCCTGATTTCAAGGCCATAGTCTTGCTATCAGAGGTATTTTGGTCATTTTGACCCCAAATTCGAAATTTTAAATTTCATTTTCATATTTATTCAATTTTATTTCATATTTAATCATTTTTTATTTAAGGGAATCATGGAAAAGGCTTATATCTAGCAAAATCCAGTAATTTCTAGACATTACTGGATAAACCTAGAATAGCCAACATATTTTCATTAACCAGTTTTTTCTAGTTTTGCAGGGACATTGAAGACTTTATTTTCAGTCATTTAAATTCAATAGTGATGTAAATTAAATTAAATTTGGAATAAGAATTTAAATTTCAGCTTAGACTAGGATTGCATTGCATATAGTTTAATTCTGCAAATATTAAATGTCTGATGAATGCATTATTCATGCACATATTTTAAATTCACTATGGTCTACACGAATGGCACGTACACTAGCTCTTATGGAGTTGACAAACTTGGTGGAATTTGTATTTATGACCATAGTCAGAATACGAATGATACCCAGATTTGTAATCTTCGTATTAGACACATTCAGCCTACACTCTTAGGCTAACTTCAAAAATGCACTGCATTTCTCAAAAATACAAAAGGATTTTCTCAATTCCTCAAAATTAAGTCTTTCAAATCCATATTCATTCAATTCATGCATTTACAAATTTCAATTTCAATTCAGAGAAATCGATTTTCTCAAAATTTCTAAGTCTTATTCAGAAATTGATTTTCTCAAAACATTGATTTTCCAATGATATTTCAAGCATTTTCCAAATTCAAAATCCTGATTTTTCAAGTTACATTTTCAATTCTCAAGTTCTAATTCAGAGAAATCAAATTTTCTAAAGTTATTGGGGTTTTCTCAGAAATCAATTTTCATAAAACCTCTAAATTCCTCAAAAATCGATTTTCATTTTCCTCAGAAATATTCTCTCACCATGGTTCACGATTTTCCAAGTGTTATCTTTTCCAAAAAAAGTCAAGTATTTCAAATCTTAAAGCAAACATCATGTTTTCAAATATGCATTTTCAGAAATCCATAGCACATGCCTGATTCTTTGTGCATTTAGGAATTAGAATATGGTTTAGACAAGTTGAGCAAAGCTAAGCACACAATTGATCCTTGGTTCAATTACCCCTGGTAAAGGCGCCAGGAACGGTTGAACCTCGTACCAACAGGCGAGTCCCATTCTTCGGAATTATCCCGCATTTTAAAACAGAGGCAAGTTATTTTCAAAATCTTTTTCAAATGTCAGTTTGACTCGCAAAAAGTAAAAATTTTGCGATGATAACAGGTTTGGCGACCGTGATGGGACTTATCTTCGCCTGATCAATTGTGTGCTTAACTTAGTTCAAATTGTCAAAATTGTGTTCCATGGAATGTCAGCTTTTATTTCATAATATCATGTGAACCTAGGAGCCTAGACTTGAATCCAGCTGACATGGATCTCATATAGACTAAGTATGGTTTGGTAGGACCATATTGAGGAGGAAATTTTCATGCTCACATAGACTTAGGTCTAATACAACCCTCCTTAATCTAGGTTTGATTGAAAACAATGTTTGCTTCTTCAAATTTTTCAAAATTCTATCTCTTTAGGACTTAGAGCCTACTGTTTTCTTGCATGTGCTCATATTTCAAAAATCACCCTACCTATATTGTCCCGGTCTTCACGTTGCTGGGCTCTCTTCCAGAACCATAGTTCGGGATAGAGCCTCACAACTGGGCCACCTATTTGGGTGAAAACCCCCTTGCCACGTACCAAGGGCCATAGTCCAACGTATATCGGCAGGTGCTCAAGGATGTTGGAAAACTTGAACCTAGAACCAGAGAAATTGATTTTATGCCACGTACATCGAGCCTTGGCTTGAGTATATAGGCATAGCATGATTGGACACAAATGATCTGAACCTTAGAGTTAGGATTAAGGTCCTACAGCTATTTCAAAACTTGTGCATCTAGAGTCAGCTTTTAGGGAATGCTGTATGTGCATACTTGTTTGTGCAGAATGTGTTATAGTCATTTCCTTGTTATTTTCCATATTTTCCCAATTTTCAAAATACTGGATGATTTTTCAGAAATCCCCAATCCATTTCCATATACTGTCCATGTTTTAAACCCGGGACGATTTTCAAAATACTTCATTTTATGAAGTACTTCCTTATATTTCATTAAACCCTAGACGATTTTCATAAAATTCCTCCATTTTCCTCAAAACTCCAGGTGATTTCCCATCTTTCCTGTCTTCTAGATCTCGAATTTCCTGCTTTATTTTTATCTTGCCTGCATTTTTCTCAAATTTCCTGTATTCTCCTGAGTCTTACTCCAATTTTTCATGTTTTCCAGTCCGATGGCATCCAGTCAGCTTGATTCAGTCTTCCCTGAGGGTCACATCTCCTACGAGGTGGGACAAAGTCTTCCTGAACATCGAGTCCTCAGCACCAGATCCTTCATTCCCTGGTGGTACTATTCATGGCTCAAGAACTTCTATCGTATGTTTCTGGACCATTTGGACGATTGTGGATTAGAACTGGCGTCCGCAGTGAGAAAGCAGACAATCAACGGCAATTTGATCCATGCACTAGCAGAACGGTGGAATCCGAGCACTTCTACTTTCTGGTTCCCATGAGGAGAAATGACATTGCTGATGGACGAATTTTCAGAAATTATGGGATTACCTGAACCAGTTGGTCAGCCTGGAGATCCATTGGAGAAGCAGTTTTTGATTAATGTCAAGGGTCTGGACCCTAAGGATGCTTTAGCCCGCATGACAGGACGTAAGTCTTGGTCTTTAATCAAAGAAGATGGAAATGAATATGTGAGCCTGCTCGAAATCTACAAACAGTATGGGACATTTGTGGAAGTCAGTTCCTTAACTCGAACAGCTCGAGAAAGAATTCAGCATGTGATGGTTCTGTGCACGGTGGGATTCGCTCTCTTTCCAGACGGACAAAATTACATGGATATCAGGATAGTTCAACTTCTGCGAAGGTGGGGAAGTCGACAGACCAGCCGCCTCTCTATAGCCATGGCCGCACTCGCTTTTTTGTATCGGGGGTTGACCCGCTTCACACTTGGAGAATCTATTCTAGTCGAAGGGTGCACTTATGCATTGCAATTCTGGTTCCTCCAGCATGTGCCAGCCCGAGCCAGTTCATTCAGATATAATGGTGAAAAGCTGTAAACACCCCAAATTTTCACTTACCTCCCCGACATTTTCACCAAACATCATCATTCAGCCTTTGAAATCGTCGGAGGGCAAAATGGTCATTTTCTGAGTTCGAACCTTGTAAAAGTCCAAATTTCATCTGGAACTCTCAAAGTCTCCCTATTTTAGCTCAGATGTTCAAAATTTTATTCCTGACAGGAGACAGGCATCTCTAAGTCTTGGTTCAAGATTATATTGCATAAGACATGTCATTGTATAGCATTGCATGAGCATTTCATATCACTGCACTGCACAGCATGTCATTTCGAGGTCCAGAACTCTCGATTTCAAAATTTCCAATCCAGATTAGAATTTCAACTCTTTTCAAAATTGATTTCAAAACCCTGGGTCTTCAAAATTATCGGTTCTTCCCATTTTACCCCTAGGGCTCTGAATTTTAAAATATTTCCTCAGGAAAATGATCTGGATAGTTTTAATATGGATTTCAGCCACCTTATCTCAGATTTTGCCCTTTTGACAATTTCAAATATCTTCCTTTTACAAAATTGCCCTACAGGGCCAACTCTTTCCAAAAATTCCTGTTTTACTAATTAGCCCAGATTTTAAGAAAATTCCAAAAAGAGGTTGTTGTCTTGTTCTTATTTCAATAAAGAAGCAATGTGGGACCCACACTGAGGTGGTGTCACATAGACTTTTCTTTTGAAAAACCTGAACTTTGAAAAACCCAAAAAAATAGGAACCTTGTCCCCTAGATTGGTGCCACTTGTCCTTTCTCTCTCCTCCCATTTACCTGCCATGTGTCAGCGTAGGGTTCACCTAGAGTTGGCGCCACATGTCACCTTCTCTCTTCTGCCACCCTTTGACACGTGTCAGTGTGGGACCACCTTAAGATGCCGCCACATGTCATTAGTCATCCTCTTTATTTTATGCCACGTGTCAATGTCTACCATCTTCACCCTGTGCCAAGTGTCCTTCCAAGGTCACCATGAGATGCCACGTGTCATGTGTTGTCCTGCTCAGAAAAAGTAGAACTTGTCTCCCCTGAGGTGGCACCATTTGAATTATGTCTCCTGCAGGTGACACATGTCACTCTCTCCTTTCCTCAGGAAAAGCAAGCGACACGTGTCAATCTCTGCTCCTTTCAGAAAAAGCAGAGGACACATGTCTCCCTCCTATTTTTCTCAGAAAAGTAGATGACACATGTCATCTCCAGCTTCCTTTAGAAAAAGTAGAAGACACATGTCACTCCCTGCTTTTCTCAGAAAAAGCAAGTGACACATGTTACCCTCTGCTCTTCTCAGAAAAAGCAAGGGACATGTGTCTCTCTCTGCTTTCTTCAGAAAAAGCAAGTGACACATGTCACTTTCTGCCTCCTTCAGAGAAAGCTAGAATTCAAATGTTCAAACTCCAGTCTGAGGTGGCGCAAATCCTGAAGTTCACCTTTTCTATTTTGTGTGAGATGGTGCCACGTGTCCCTTTTCCTCCCTCTTGCCACATGTCATTGTAGGAGCCACCCTGAGGTGGTGCCACATGGCAGTCTCTCCTTTCCTCTAGAAAAAGCAGAAATTTAAATTTCAAACTCTCTCTGAGGTGGCACCATCTGAATCCTCTGCCTTTCCTTCTGACACATGTCAATGAAGATGCTCTGAGATGGCGCCACATGTCAGTCTCTCCTTTCATCAGAAAAAGTAGAATTCAAACCCCTCTGAGGTGGCGTCTTCTGCTTCCTCTGCTCCTACCTTCTGACACATGGCAATGTGGATGCTCTGAGATGGCGCCACATGGAAGTCTCTCCTCCTTCCAGAATAAAGCAGAATTTGAATTTCAAACTCCAAGACAACACCCTCTGAGATGGCGTCACATGGAGGGCTCAGATTAAGCTTCTTTGAATTTCAAAATTTTCCAAAAATCTCTATAAATACAAGGCCCCATGCCCAGTCTAGGGGATCTTCTTTTGGATTTAGCATTTTCACTCTGAGAGCCCTGTTTGAGAATTGAACTTCAGAATTCCATTTTCATTCTTTCTTGGTTTCCTCTGGATTCACGCCCCTCTGGAGACCATTATCAAGGTAGCCACTCATTTTGGGAGTTCCAAAACCGCTGGAGAACACAAGGTAAGCCTCCATTCCTATTGATTTCACTATGATAATTCTTTTGGTTTGATTCGTGTTGTCGTTTGAAGAAAGAGCTCATCCGAGGGATGGATTGAGCTATTCTCATAAAATGACATATATAAAAATACATAATTATACTTCCTTGATGATTTTTAACATGCATGTAGTTAGCTAGATTTAATTTGCATTTTATTTCATTCATTTAGTATATTTCATGAATTAATTACGATTAATTTAGCATTTATTTCAATTCTGCTTATTTTCAGTAGGTCTTTGTTTTTGTCAGTCAGTCCACACGTCATTTCATGCATTTATTTTTCATTAAAAATCTCAAAAAAATCACGAAATGCGCCCTTAGGTGTCCCTAAAATTTTGCCAAAAATTCGGAGGCATTTGAATTTGTTTACTGCGGTAAACATTCAAAATGGCAAGTCGGGTTTTGTCACCCGGGATGCGTTTTGAAAATCATTTGCCGAATTTTAAAATCGAGATATCCCTCATGGGAGATCCGATTTTCGATCCAAAAAATGTTATTAATTCGGGAGAATGTCTAGTTTGTAATATGATTTGTTCAGATTTTTCTGATTTTTTTTAATGTCTGACAAAAATCCGAGAGTTCGGGACACGTGTCAGAGCCTAATTTGGGCCTCTGAGATCTTGGATCGACTTAGAGCTATGATTTCTCTTTGTGTGTTGCTCCAAATCCAAAACTGTAAAAATCGAAAATTGTTTCCGAGATGTCCTTTGTTTGCATCTAAAAGCCTGTGATTTGTAGAATAGTGTTGATACCTGCTTCAAATTTTTTTTGTCAGTCCCCTGTTTTGCTACATTTGTCTGTTTTGTTAGTTTAGGCAGGAATAGTTATATTTTTTCTATGTGTTTATGTTAATCAAATGCCGAAGTCATAAACATGACAGTTGTTCATGTAGGTGTCGTGCACAGCTCTGATTAATTTCATAAATTTCCATGGCTGTTTTATATTTTTTTGGCATTTTACATCAGATTAGGATGATTTTTACCTCTGTCAGAACTAAATCCCTGTTATTGAACTCACCATGGCTCAAATCCCGAGGCTGTAAAAACCAAAAATGTTCCATTTCGGCTCTTTTAGCAGTCTGCAAAATATCAGAAGTTTTCATGGTGCAAAATCTTGCATTATCATGTTAAGCATTGCATTTGGTTCGGATCCATAGGCAAAATCCACCATTTTAGGACTTTCTTTGAATTGTAGCATTTAAATCATATCATTTCGTGATTTTTAGCATTCTAGGATGTTTATCAGAGTAAGTAGATGCTTCATACCGAATTTGGTACAATTTGGAATCCATTTGAGGTTCGGATTAGCCACAATACCAAAACAGGGTCCCGCAGGACCCGGATCCAAGTGAAAAATAAGCGAAATTCGTTATTTTGAGTAAATTGCAAAATGCCAAATTCTGATTTTACAGTCCTAATGTGTTTAGCAGCATGTCATACTGTATTTCATCATCATTGAATTCAATTTGAATTTCGAAATTCCAATTTTACTAAGTTTTCCTTCAAAAAACCCTGATTTTAAAGGTGTAACTTTAATTTTAGGGGTATTTTGGTCATTTTGACCCCAATTGCGAATTTCAAACTGTTTTCCACTGAATTCCCTGCATTTACATCATTTCAAATATCAAGGAAGCATGATCATAGGGTTTATATCCAATTAATTCCAATAATTTCATAATATTATTGGAAAATTTTGGAAAAACCCACATATTTGAGCTAACCTTATTTCAAGTTTGGCAGGGACATTCAAAAGAAGGAGCTGAAGTCTGCAAATTTCTTTTATTTCCTTTATTTAGTGATGTAATAATGTAAATTTTGGAATAAGAGAGTTAATTTCCTGCTTAGACTAGGATGCATATCATATAGTTTAAATTTATGCAATATCCTGCTTATATGATTCATGCATTGTTATTTCAAAAGCACTATGGATGTTCACGAATGGCACGTGCACCAACTCTTAGGGAGTTGATGAGCTCGGTGGAGTCCATATTTACGGCCCTAGTCGGAATATGGACGAGACCCAGATCCATCATCTTTCTACTAGTCACATTGAGCCTACACTCTTAGGCTATCTTAAAATGCACATCATATTTCTAATATTTTCAAAGTATTGTGTATTGAATCAATTAAACTCTGAACATATTCATGGCCACAGTCAGGATATGTGAAGGATTTATTTTGACTTAATGCACATTTTCCAACCAATTCCTCAGAAATTTTTTTCAAAGGGCATTCATTTACTCATGTCATTTGCATCATGAAATCATTGATTTTCTCAAGATTTTCTCAAGAAAACTTCATTCTCAAGAAATCGATTTCTCAAGAAACTCTAAGAATTTTCCAAAATCGGCTTTTCCCAAGTCAAGTTTTTCACAATTTTCCTTGGAAAATGTTATTTTCTTAAGATTTTCAATAAGAGTTTTCCAACCTTTCTCAAAGATCAAAACCGATTTCCAAGTATTTCAAGGGTAAGATTCTCAGGATTTCAATTTCCCAAGTTCAGTTTTTCTTCCCCAATGAGTTTTCCTATAAATTTTCCATCATTTTCCTAAGAAAACTCTCAAAGTCCAAGTTTTCCTAAGAAGTGTTTCCTTTTTCAAAAGGTTCATCTTTTCTCAAGAATCACTTCCATTTTCCCAGGATTTTCAACCATTCATGATTTTCTCAAGTCTTTATGAACTTTCTCGTGATTTCCAAAAACCCCTTTTCATCTGAGTTTCCTGAGAAATTGACTTTCAGCTTTTTCCTGAGAGAATCTTTTCAACTCCAAATATTTTCCAAGCATACATCATGCTTTCCCAAGCTGCATTTTCCCAAAACCTCATAGCACATGCCTGAATTCTCTGTGCATTTAGGATAGAACATAACTTCAATAATTACACTAAGTCAAGCATAGTTTTGGTCCTTGGTTCGATTACCCCTGTTAAAGGCGGCAGGAACAGTCGAACCTCGTACCGACAGGTCGAGCCCCATCCCATGGATTTTCCCGCAATTTTCAAAAACGGAGGCGAGTATTTCAAAAACATTTTCCAAAATCCGGTCAAGTTTGAAGCGCGAAAGCGTTTCCTCTTTCTCTCTTCCGCAAGGAAGGGAAGACGGGGGAAAAATTTCGCGACGATAAGAGGTTTGGCGACCGTGATGGGACCTGTCCTCGTCTGATCAAAAGTGTGTTTGGATTAGTTCAATTATTGAAACCGTGTTCACAAAATGTCAGCTTGTTACTTTCAATATCATGTGAACATAGGAGCCTAGATTCTGACCTAGCTAACATTGACTGCATATAGCCTAGGCATGGTTTGGTAGGACCAGATTGAGGAGAAATTTTCATGCTCATATAGACTTAGGTCTGAATACAACTCTCCTCAATTTAAGATCTGAATGCAAACAATGTATGCTTCTTCAAAGTTTTCAAAATCTATCTCTCTAGGATTTAGAGCCCTCTATTTCTTGCATGTGATCATTTTTCAAAATCTCCATTACCTATCATTACCCGGTCTTCACGTTGCTGGGCTCTCTTCCAGAACCATAGTTCGGGACAGAGCCTCACAACTGGGCCAATTATTTGGGTTAACACCCCCTACTACGTACCGCGGGCCACACTCCGAAGTATATCGGTAGGCGCTCAAGGATGTTGGAAAACCTTACCTTAGAACCGGAGTGGAAATTCTATGCCACGTACCTCGGATCTCGATTCGGGTATATCGGCATAACTGGATTGGACAAAGATGATCTGAACTTAGAGTTAGGATTAAGGTCCTACAGCTGTTTTCAAAATGATGCATCTAGAGTCAGCTTTTTAGGGAGTGCTGAATGTGCATAAATGTTTATGCAGGATGTGAGTTTGTATGATACTTTTATTTCTCTCATATTTTTTTCAAAAATATCTTTCCAAATATCCATATTCTCATATTTTCCTTTATTTTCTAAAACCCTGGATGGTTTTTCCCAAATATTCAATTTCTTTCAAAACTCCAGGTGATTTTTCATTCTCCCGTTCTACTGGATCTCGAATTTCTAGCTGCATTTTTATCCAGCCTGCGATTTTCCAAAATCATATGTTTTCTCTCATTGGATTTTCGATCCTGTTGTTTACTTGCAAAATTCTTCACCGCATTTTCCTCGTGCATACCTTGATTATTGTGGCGGAAACTGTTTACCCACTTGCCTTCTCCTTATTCTAAATCTGTTTGCGGATTGTTTTTCCAAAAGATATCTCTTTCCTTCAAAAATGGTGTTTTACTCGTGGTTGACGACCTCGCCTAGGTAACAAGGCACATTTTTTGTTGTTTATTTCTCTTATAAAGAATGACAACACAATTGTCATAATCCTTATGACGACTCACTCCCTAGTAATGGGATAATCTTCCAATGGTCTACCATATTTTCTTCAATATTTCCTTCCAAAAATCCAAAAAAAAAATTCCTCAAATTTGATCCTATCTTTGCCCTACAGAGTCCTGCAGAGAAAGAGAAAGAGAAAGAGAAAGATAGAGAATACAAGAAAGCCTTCACAACATTTGATGGTTCAGACAAGGTCAGGGAAGAAGACCGCACCAATTCAGCGTATCAGCTACTCATCAACATCAGAAGGAGAGATGAATTCGCCAAGGTCAGACAAAGACCAAGAGCAGCCAGAAGATGACGGTATCGACCCTCAGATGTACGCAATGTTTCAGAAGATGATGAAGAGGATGATGAGTGAGCAGGCTGGCACCAGCTCAGACAAAAATCCATTCAGTCAGAGAATTAGAGATCGTATGGCCAAGAGGTCAACCAAGTCCTCTGAGGAGAATGTTCAAGATACTTCAGACGAAGATGATATCGATGAAGAATATGAGGTGCCTCCGGCATTTCAGAAATGTGGCCAAAGGAGGAGTCACAAATCAAAAAGTCAGGTCGCAGAAGAGCCCCTGCAAGCACAATTCAGGGAAATGGCCAGAGTGGTCAAGGATCTGCAAGCCCGCGACAAGGGCAAGAAAGTCTTCACCAGCGAGGACTTCTACGATGGTTTAGAAGGGGATGATGATCTGGAGAATCTTCCCCGAAAATTCATCAAGTTCGATGGTTCTGGCGACCCAAAAGCCCATCTCGCCATGTTCTTCGCTGAATGCTCTAGGTTCAAGAGAGACAACAGAGCATTGTTCTTATGCTTTCCTCGCAGCCTGGAAGGAGTCGCGGCCAAATGGTACGCGGAACATGTCAATCCTATAGAACTGAAAGAGTTCGACAAAGTCGTGAATTTGTTCGTTGAACGATTCTTGTTCAATACTGAAGCGCTCCCAACATTGAGCCATCTCTGCAATCTAAGGCAGAATGAAAATGAAAAGGCAAGGGACTTCATTCGCAGATGGAGAGAGACCTGCAACAAAATGAGGGATCCTATATCAGAAAGACATGCTTTATCATTGATCCTCAATAATTTTTTGCAACCTCTGAGAGGATTAATTTCTACCTCACCATCCAAATCTTTCGTTGAACTCATTGAACGAGCAGAATGGCTCGAGTTGAGTGTGGAGAATGGAGTCTATGAAGGCTTCACATTTTCCAAGAATAACTCTCAAGGTGAACAAAATAAGAAGGCTCACTTCACTTTTGCGGCCAAATCTTTCAATAATAGCAAAGGCAACAAGAATGATCATAGTTTGGAGAGAATCAAAAAGCAAAAGGGTAAGGACATCAACAGTGATAAACCTCTCCAATCCAGCCCTCAACATCAAAAGAAAGATCAGGAAAAATCAAAGCGCAAGGACTGGAGAACTGATCGAGAATTCACCCCTCTGGATCAGACACTCGAGAGTATCCTCGAGTATATGCTTGAGAAAGACCTTGTCCGGTTGCCTAAAGCTGCTGATCCTCCAGCAATTATGGGCAGATTCAAAGAACAATTTTGCTTCATCAAGCAGTAGGGCATGATACAGAAAACTGCTTCGTCCTTAAGAACATTATTCAAGACTGCATTGACAAGAAGCTCCTCGTTGAAGATGAAAAGGAAGACTAGTCATCCTGACAAAGATTTTTTCTACAATCATTCAAGAAGATGACAATGCCAACAATTTCCCATTTCCCATCTTGCTTTTTCAAAAGAATAATGTAATCCCATTCTCTTTCCTTGATTTTAAAGCATCAATAAAGTCATCAAATTTTTTTCAATAGCTTGGTGTCGTCTTATTTACTTCCTCTTCCTTTTCATAATGTCTCTCTTGTGAGGAATGATCTTGAGGACATCTATCAGTCAAGAAACTTGTCTCCTTATTCATCAATTGTCCTTCTTCTATTCAAAACTTTCTCCCTAGTTACACTGGGGCATTTTTTTAAAAAATTTATCTTTACCTCAAAACATCCTGTATGCAGGCAGGATAAACCATTCTCTCATTTTGCATATATATGCACTCATTTGCACTTCATTTGCATTTCATGTGCATGTGCATTGCATTTGCATTGACTATGCACCCAATTCCATTCTCCTTCAGGTTAAGTGATAAACCTGAATCATTTTCCATAATTCTTCAATTTCGACCCTCGGGTCATCCAATTCTTTAATTTCGACCTCCGGGTCACCCAATTCCCAATTTTAAAATCACCAAAATTCTTAATTTCGATCGTCAGGTCATCCAATTTTCATTCCCCGTTCAGGATAAGGGGATAATCCTGAAACCATTCATAGAAGCGATTCAACTCTCTATAATGGTCCTTGTTCTTCATTGAACTGATAGTGTTCCAAACGAATTGATAGTCGTTCTTCATTGAACTGATAGTGTTACTAACGAACTGATAGTGTTCCAAGCGAACTGATAGTCGTTCCAAGCGAACTGATAGTCGTTCCAAACGAACTGATAGTTGTTCTTCATCGAACTGATAGTGTTCCAACCAAACTGATAGTGTTCCAAGTGAACTGATAGTCGTTCTTCATTGAACTGATAGTATTCCAAGCAAACTGATAGTCGTTCTTCATTGAATTGATAGTGTTCCAAGCGAACTGATAGTCGTTCTTAATTGAACTGATATTATTCCCACCGATGGTTGTTCTTAATTGAACTGATATTGTTCCCAGCAAACCGATGGGCGTTCTTAATTGAACTGATATTGTTTCCAGCAAACCGATGGTCGTTCTTAATTGAACTGATATTGTTCCCAGTGAACTGATAGTCACCTCCTTTGAGGAAAAGAGAGGAGAATTTTCGTCACAGATGCGTTAAGCTGGACCTCATGTGCTCTCTTTCATCAAGGATTTCAAGAAAATTTTGTCAATTTGTCAATCAATTGTTGATTTCAGAATCTTTATTGCCCAATTCTTTATTTTAGTTTACCTTCAGCATTACTTCCAAAAGAGTGAAGCTTCTGCGAAAAGAGATTCAAACTTTAAATTCTTTCTATTGGCTAACCAAAAGGATGAAGGATAAATCCTCGATATGGCAAAAAAAAAAAAGAAGATTCAATGTTATTGAAAAGTCGTAGGTGATCGATATTGATCGCAGTCAATGGCGCATCTTTAAAGGCTATTCTTGCAAAGATGAGGCAGTGGAAATATCCTGAGTGCTAGAAAAGAGAGAATTCACCCAAGCCTTGTCTCCTCAGAATCACCTAAGCTGCAATTAAATATCCGCAAAAGGGATCTCTCACCTGTCGTCAAGATGAAGGCGAGTTAGGCGAGTAGACCCCCGGGCCAAAGAAGATTCGAAACATCTCCAAGATGACGGAGTTTGTGACGGATCCTTTCAGGGAAGGTCCAAAGCACTGTCAAGATGAAGGCAGATGCGATGAACCCCTCGACAATCCCTAAAAGATATTTAATTTCAGCTGTCATCCAAAGATCTCCAAATCCATCGTCCAAGAAGGATCGAAACATCTCCAAGTTGAAGGAGTTTGTGACGTACCCTTCCAAAAGAGAGCAAGAGAGGAAAAAGAGAGAAAAAAAAAGTCAAAATATCTCCAAAATGAAGGAGAGTGTAGCAAAAACCCAGAGAGCCAAAAGAGTGCAGAAAGATTATCAAGAGAGAAGCTCTCAGGATATCAAGCTGCCAGATTTATCAAGAATCCTCTTTAATCTTGTGAAATTCTATTATCAATACTCTTTCATCAATTGCTTTCATAATATCAAATTCTCTTTCTTGTTCATATCAAGGAAATTGATAACTTCCTTGAAGAAGGTCAATTGCGAGCAATTTGGGTTTCAAATCTCGATTCTACGAAGTGAACCCTGTTTGGAGGTAATGCTTTGGGTAGAAAAGAAAGAATATCTTTGCAGCCATGTGCAACATTTTCAAAAACTTGGAATCAACAACAAAATTCTCAATATTTTGACAATATTTTCTAGCTATCCTGACGTGAAGTGAGAGCTTGATATCCGTCTTTGATACATCCAGACACCAATTTTAAATCCCTCTTAAGGACTTGATTCCTTCCCTTCTTTGAGAGCATGAATTCTCAGATTTGCACACTTCTCTGTGTCCCCACTGTCCCACCATAGACAGTCCCATTTCGGTTCGAGGTCAAACCACCAATCATTTCCCGCAAAAGGCAATTTCAAAAGCTGATTTTAGTCTCAATAATGAGACGCCCAAGATCAATCCCTTTTCAAGCTTTAGGGACCCCATTTTCCTTCCTTTTGCAAAAAACCCTGTCGGATTTACTGTGCAAAATCCAAAGGTTCCATCATGGTCTCTTTCTTCGAGGATTCCATTCATTTTCCGCCCGATCAGGATAAGGGTACAAACCTGAGCCTCCTTTGATGAGGTATTCCATTTTACACCCAATCAGGATAAGGGTAAAAACCTGAGCCTCAATCAAAGAGGTATTTCATTTTCCGCCCGATCAGGATAAGGGTACAAACCTGAGCCTCCTTTGAAGAGGTATTTCATCTTCCGCCCAATCAGGTTAAGGGTACAAACCTGAGTCTCATTTCAATGAGATATTCCATCCCCCAATCAGGTTAAAGGGTCAAACCTGAGCTTCGTTCCATACGACGCATTTTCTGTCCCATCTAGGTTAAGGGCAAAAACCTGAACTTCGCTCTCATAAAGCAAATCTTTCCTCTTTATTCTTCGCTTCATATCTACCATCTTCCTCGGGCTAATTTCTTCACACCCAGTCAGATCCTTCTAACTGGGGCATTTTTTTTATGTATAGCCCGAATTTGGTGTGTTTTTCTTTGCCACTAAGCTCGGCCATGAGCCGGCTTAGCAGCAAAGAGGGGCATCTGTAAACACCCCAAATTTTCACTCACCTCCCCGACATTTTCACCAAACATCATCATTCAGCCTTTGAAATCGCCGGAGGGCAAAATGGTCATTTTTTGAGTTTGAACCTTGTAAAAGTCCAAATTTCATCTGGAACTCTCAAAGTCTCCGTATTTTAGCTCAGATGTTCAAAATTTTATTCCTGACAGGAGACAGGCATCTCCAAGTCTTGGTTCAAGATTATATTGCATAAGACATGTCATTGTATAGCATTGCATGAGCATTTCATATCACTGCACTGCACAGCATGTCATTTCGAGGTCCAGAACTCTCGATTTCAAAATTTCCAATCCAGATTAGAATTTCAACTCTTTTCAAAATTGATTTCAAAACCCTGGGTCTTCAAAATTATCAGTTCTTCCCATTTTACCCCCAGGGCTCTGAATTTTAAAATATTTCCTCAGGAAAATGATCTGGATAGTTTAATATGGATTTCAGCCACCTTATCTCAGATTTTGCCCTTTTGACAATTTCAAATATCTTCCTTTTACAAAATTGCCCTACAGGGCCAACTCTTTCCGAAAATTCCTGTTTTACCAATTAGCCTAGATTTTAAGAAAATTCCAAAAAGAGGTTGTTGTCTTGTTCTTATTTCAATAAAGAAGCAATGTGGGACCCACACTGAGGTGGTGTCACATAGACTTTTCTTTTGAAAAACCTTAACTTTGAAAAACCCAAAAAATAGGAACCTTGTCCCCTAGATTGGTGCCACTTGTCCTTTCTCTCTCCTCCCATTTACCTGCCATGTGTCAGCGTAGGGTTCACCTAGAGTTGGCGCCACATGTCACCTTCTCTCTTCTGCCACCCTTTGACACGTGTCAGTGTGGGACCACCTTAAGATGCCGCCACATGTCATTAGTCATCCTCTTTATTTTATGCCACGTGTCAATGTCTACCATCTTCACCCTGTGCCAAGTGTCATTCCAAGGTCACCATGAGATGCCACGTGTCATGTGTTGTCCTGTTCAGAAAAAGTAGAACTTGTCTCCCCTGAGGTGGCACCATTTGAATTATGTCTCCTGCAGGTGACACATGTCACTCTCTCCTTTCCTCAGGAAAAGCAAGCGACACGTGTCAATCTCTGCTCCTTTCAGAAAAAGCAGAGGACACATGTCTCCCTCCTATTTTTCTCAGAAAAGTAGATGACACATGTCATCTCCAGCTTCCTTTAGAAAAAGTAGAAGACACATGTCACTCCCTGCTTTTCTCAGAAAAAGCAAGTGACACATGTCACCCTCTGCTCTTCTCAGAAAAAGCAAGGGACATGTGTCTCTCTCTGCTTTCTTCAGAAAAAGCAAGTGACACATGTCACTTTCTGCCTCCTTCAGAGAAAGCTAGAATTCAAATGTTCAAACTCTAGTCTAAGGTGGCGCAAATCCTGAACTTCACCTTTTCTATTTTGTGTGAGATGGTGCCACGTGTCCCTTTTCCTCCCTCTTGCCACATGTCATTGTAGGAGCCACCCTAAGGTGGTGCCACATGGCAGTCTCTCCTTTCCTCTAGAAAAAGCAGAAATTTAAATTTCAAACTCTCTCTGAGGTGGCACCATCTGAATCCTCTGCCTTTCCTTCTGACACATGTCAATGAAGATGCTCTGAGATGGCGCCACATGTCAGTCTCTCCTTTCATCAGAAAAAGTAGAATTCAAACCCCTCTGAGGTGGCGTCTTCTGCTTCCTCTGCTCCTACCTTCTGACACATGGCAATGTGGATGCTCTGAGATGGCGCCACATGGAAGTCTCTCCTCCTTCCAGAATAAAGCAGAATTTGAATTTCAAACTCCAAGACAACACCCTCTGAAATGGCGTCACATGGAGGGCTCAGATTAAGCTTCTTTGAATTTCAAAATTTTCCAAAAATCTCTATAAATACAAGGCCCCATGCCCAGTCTAGGGGATCTTCTTTTGGATTTAGCATTTTCACTCTGAGAGCCCTGTTTGAGAATTGAACTTCAGAATTCCATTTTCATTCTTTCTTGGTTTCCTCTGGATTCACGCCCCTCTGGAGCCCATTATCAAGGTAGCCACTCATTTTGGGAGTTCCAAAACCGCTGGAGAACACAAGGTAAGCCTCCATTCCTATTGATTTCACTATGATAATTCTTTTGGTTTGATTCGTGTTGTCGTTTGAAGAAAGAGCTCATCCGAGGGATGGATTGAGCTATTCTCATAAAACGACATATATAAAAATACATAATTATACTTCCTTGATGATTTTTAACATGCATGTAGTTAGCTAGATTTAATTTGCATTTTATTTCATTCATTTAGTATATTTCATGAATTAATTACGATTAATTTAGCATTTATTTCAATTCTGCTTATTTTCAGTAGGTCTTTGTTTTTGTCAGTCAGTCCACACGTCATTTCATGCATTTATTTTTCATTAAAAATCTCAAAAAAATCACGAAATGCGCCCTTAGGTGTCCCTAAAATTTTGCCAAAAATTCGGAGGCATTTGAATTTGTTTACTGCAGTAAACATTCAAAATGGCAAGTCGGGTTTTGTCACCCGGGATGCGTTTTGAAAATCATTTGCCAAATTATAAAATCGAGATATCCCTCATGGGAGATCCGATTTTCGATCCGAAAAATGTTATTAATTCGGGAGAATGTCTAGTTTGTAATATGATTTGTTAAGATTTTTCTGATTTTTTTTAATGTCTGACAAAAATCCGAGAGTTTGGGACACGTGTCAGAGCCTAATTTGGGCCTCTCAGATCTTGGATCAACTTAGGGCTATGATTTCTCTTTGTGTGTTGCTCCAAATCCAAAACTGTAAAAAGCAAAAATTGTTTCCGAGATGTCCTCTGTTTGCATCTAAAAGTCTGTGATTTTTAGAAGAGTGTTGATACCTGCTTCAAATTTTTTTTGTCAGTCCTCTGTTTTGCTACATTTGTCTGTTCTGTTAGTTTAGGCAGGAATAGTTATATTTTTTCTA
This sequence comes from Nuphar pumila, assembly GCF_984573655.1. Classification (NCBI taxonomy): domain Eukaryota; kingdom Viridiplantae; phylum Streptophyta; class Magnoliopsida; order Nymphaeales; family Nymphaeaceae; genus Nuphar; species Nuphar pumila. The sequence goes on along the minus strand of NC_143259.1, from coordinate 24,733,513 downwards.
TGTGTTTATGTTGATCAAATGCCGAAGTCATAAACATGACAGTTGTTCATGTAGGTGTCGTGCACAGATCTGATTAATTTCATAAATTTCCATGGCTGTTTTATATTTTTTTGGCATTTTACATCAGATTAGGATGATTTTTACCTCTGTCAGAACTAAATCCCTGTTATTGAACTCACCATGGCTCAAATCCCGAGGCTATAAAAACCAAAAATATTCCATTTCGTCTCTTTTAGCAGTCTGCAAAATATCAGAAGTTTTCATGGTGTAAATCTTGCATTATCATGTTAAGCATTGCATTTGGTTCGGATCCATAGGCAAAATCCACCATTTTAGGACTTTCTTTGAATTGTAGCATTTAAATCATATCATTTCGTGATTTTTAGCATTCTAGGCTGTTTATCAAAGTAAGTAGATGCTTCATACCGAATTTGGTGCAATTTGGAATCCATTTGAGGTTCGGATTAGCCACAATACCAAAACAGGGTCCCGCAGGACCCGGATCCAAGTGAAAAATAAGCGAAATTCGTTATTTTGAGTAAATTGCAAAATGTCAAATTCTGATTTTACAGTCCTAATGTGTTTAGCAGCATGTCATACTGTATTTCATCATCATTGAATTCAATTTGAATTTCGAAATCCCAATTTTACTAAGTTTTCCTTCAAAAAACCCTGATTTTAAAGGTGTAACTTTAATTTTAGGGGTATTTTGGTCATTTTGACCCCAATTGCGAATTTCAAACTGTTTTCCACTGAATTCCCTGCATTTACATCATTTCAAATATCAAGGAAGCATGATCATAGGGTTTATATCCAATTAATTCCAATAATTTCATAATATTATTGGAAAATTTTGGAAAAACCCACATATTTGAGCTAACCTTATTTCAAGTTTGGCAGGGACATTCAAAAGAAGGAGCTAAAGTCTGCAAATTTCTTTTATTTCCTTTATTTAGTGATGTAATAATGTAAATTTTGGAATAAGAGAGTTAATTTCCTGCTTAGACTAGGATGCATATCATATAGTTTAAATTTATGCAATATCCTGCTTATATGATTCATGCATTGTTATTTCAAAAGCACTATGGATGTTCACGAATGGCACGTGCACCAACTCTTAGGGAGTTGATGAGCTCGGTGGAGTCCATATTTACGGCCCTAGTCGGAATATGGACGAGACCCAGATCCATCATCTTTCTACTAGTCACATTGAGCCTACACTCTTAGGCTATCTTAAAATGCACATCATATTTCTAATATTTTCAAAGTATTGTGTATTGAATCAATTAAACTCTGAACATATTCATGGCCACAGTCAGGATATGTGAAGGATTTATTTTGACTTAATGCACATTTTCCAACCAATTCCTCAGAAATTTTTTTCAAAGGGCATTCATTTACTCATGTCATTTGCATCATGAAATCATTGATTTTCTCAAGATTTTCTCAAGAAAACTTCATTCTCAAGAAATCGATTTCTCAAGAAACTCTAAGAATTTTCCAAAATCGGCTTTTTCCAAGTCAAGTTTTTCACAATTTTCCTTGGAAAATGTTATTTTCTTAAGATTTTCAATAAGAGTTTTCCAACCTTTCTCAAAGATCAAAACCGATTTCTAAGTATTTCAAGGGTAAGATTCTCAGGATTTCAATTTCCCAAGTTCAGTTTTTCTTCCCCAATGAGTTTTCCTATAAATTTTCCATCATTTTCCTAAGAAAACTCTCAAAGTCCAAGTTTTCCTAAGAAGTGTTTCCTTTTTCAAAAGGTTCATCTTTTCTCAAGAATCACTTCCATTTTCCCAGGATTTTCAACCATTCATGATTTTCTCAAGTCTTTATGAACTTTCTCGTGATTTCCAAAAACCCCTTTTCATCTGAGTTTCCTGAGAAATTGACTTTCAGCTTTTTCCTGAGAGAATCTTTTCAACTCCAAATATTTTCCAAGCATACATCATGCTTTCCCAAGCTGCATTTTCCCAAAACCTCATAGCACATGCCTGAATTCTCTGTGCATTTAGGATAGAACATAACTTCAATAATTACACTAAGTCAAGCATAGTTTTGGTCCTTGGTTCGATTACCCCTGTTAAAGGCGGCAGGAACGGTCGAACCTCGTACCGACAGGTCGAGCCCCATCCCATGGATTTTCCCGCAATTTTAAAAAACGGAGGCGAGTATTTCAAAAACATTTTCCAAAATCCGGTCAAGTTTGAAGCGCGAAAACGTTTCCTCTTTCTCTCTTCCGCAAGGAAGGGAAGACGGGGGAAAAATTTCGCGACGATAACAAAAGCTTCTGTCAGTTGCGCTCTACCGGTTCTTGATCGATAACCTTCAGGAGGAAGAAGTCGTATGAGACTACTTTGATCGTCAGGAATCACCACCCAGATACACATACGCTTATGGCAAGCGGTTCAGGCTACTTGGCCCCTTCTTCTGCGCCTACTACCATCCGGAGCAGTGTGTCAGGCAGCTCTCTCAGAGACAGAAGCGTGTAGAGATTCGTTCACTATCAGGGGTCTTGCCAGAGTTCGATCTCACATCAGATCAGTGGTCCGGAGCATATACCATTCTGCCAGACATGGATGGGATTCTTTTGTTACTCTCACTATTTTTCCTGGTCCTCGAGTGTCCTCTGATTATCAGGAGTGGTGGAAAATTGTCTGCCCCCTCCCCTTTGTCAAGTGTATTATTAAAATCATATTTTCAATAAAATTCCTTTAATCTTCAGTTCATCTTGGTTTGACGACCTCGCCTAGGTAACAAGGCATATTTTCAGTTGTTTATTTTGCAAAGAATGGCAACGCAATTGTCGTAATCCCAGCGACGACTCAATCCCTAGTAATGGGATACTCTTTCAATTGTCTACCAAAATTCTCAACAAATATCTTCTTCCAACCCAATTTCTTTTAAAAGCCTAATCATCAGTTTTGCCTTGTAGAGAGCACCAATGACATTCAGAAGAATATTTGTGATATTCGATGGTTCATACAAGGTCCAAAAAGAAAACTCATTTTACCTACTCTGCAGTAAGAGCAAGAATCAGAACAAAGGAAATGGGAAAAATCACAGTTATGCTTCAGGAGGGTCAAATCCCAACAAAAGTGATCAGAAAGGCAAGTCGATTATTCAATATGATAGGCAGCCACAGCAGACTCTCGAGCAGAGATCAAGACCACAGGAAAAGCCGAAGCGGGAAGGATGGAGTTATAACCGCAAGTTTACTCCTCTAGACTAGTCCCTCGAGACAGTATTAGAATATATGCTCGGCAGTGATATGATTAAGCTTCCAAGGGCAGCTGACCCGCCAGTGGTTATGGGAAAAATGAAGGACAGATTCTGCAAGTTCCACCGAACTGTGGGACATGATACCAAGAATTGTTTCGTTCTAAAAAACATCATACATGATTATATTGACAAAAATCTGTTGGTAGAAGGGGCTGAAGATGAGAAAATGGGAATTCTAAATCAGCCTTTCTTGCAGCACTCAACAACAATGATATCTGATCATCCCTTTCAGCCACAAGATCATATCCAGCCATGCCCTAGCAGCGATATCAAGGTACAGCATCAGGTATTAGTGTTGCATAAGGCCCAGTCTAGTTCTCAAAAGATGGACCTCGTTTCAGCATTCAATAAGCTGAAAGTTTCGAGAGAGCCCGCTGGAGTATCTCCAGAGGTAGCCAAAAGAATGCCGTGGTTACCCAAGAGCTTTGTCAAATCTACTTCGGAAAAAGGGAGAACATTAGAAGAAAAGGTCGATACAGTGCAAAGACCAATCACTGCCCTCTCTAATATCCCTATCCTTGAGTTGGCACGTGCCTCTCCTAAGCATCAGCAAGTCCTGGACGATTTACTGCGAAAAATCAAGGTCAAGCCAGGCACCACACCTGAAGACATGGCTCAGATCGTTAATCAGGCCATGACCAATGCCCCCATAACCTTCTCAAGTGAGGATCTGCCAAAACCTCACGCATTTCATAACAATGCCTTGTACATTGTAGTGCGAACCCGAGGAATGACTGTACCCCACGTGCTTGTAGATGGAGGCAGTAGCCTCAACATTTGTCCTGAAATGACTGCCAAGGCTCTCGGTATAAAAGAAGAAGAGTATACACCGGATCCGATCACCATTTATGGGTTCGATAATCATGGACAGACAACAAAGGGAAAGATCTTCTTGGAAATATTTATCAACTACTCTGTTCATATAGTGCTTTTCCATGTCGTTAACATGCGCCAACGTATAATCTTCTACTGGGAAGAACATGGATTCATAATGCCAACGCCGTACCATCCACTCTACATCAGTGCATCAAATGGTCTAAAGGTGGCATGATAACTACTGTTTGGGGGAAGATCCTGAAGAGAGGCTACCTCAGCCTATGATCCCTAGGCCAACTTATACTGCTGATATCCCCAGCATTAGGGAAAGTGAAGAGGTTGTTCTCAGTTAAAGCCTTGAAATGCTAAAGTTAGAAGCGGCATCAGAGATAAACCACACAGTAGCGATGGTCCAATGGCAAGGACCACATTTCTTTAAAATCGGAGGTCGTCTCGATTACAGTACTTTCAAGGACCATCCTCTTTTCCCGCAGTTTGTTAGAACCAAAAAAGGGTTTGACCTGTTACTGAAGCATGGTTATCAGCCTTTCAAAGGATTAGGCAAGAACGGAGATGGCCGACTAGAGCCAGTGGTCCCTGATCATCATCCGTGCATGGCAGGATTGGGATTCATGGGCAAAAGATCTCACAAAAATAGTGGCTTCATTAAAGGGATCCATTAAAAATTTTCTACCATCTGTCTTTTCTATTTCATTCATTTGATTTCTGCAGTTTGTAGGAACAATGTCCCATTTCAGTTCATTTTAAATGTCTTCATTTCATTTCAAGTCTTCAATAAAGTTACCAATTTTCTCATTCATCTGGATGTCATCTTTCTCTTATTCCTCTGTAATTTGTCTTCAAAATTCATTGTTTTTATCTTTTTTATTCTCATGCAATTTATGTCATAGTGAATGAACTTTTTCTAAAAGCTATTCCTTTTCAAAATTTCAGAATGTCTTCTCAACCGATAAAAAGATTAGTCATCAATCCTTCAATCCTATCAAAACCGGCAAAGATACATCGGGTCCGGGTAAGAGCAGAGGACAGTAAGGTCACATAGCAGTCAGAAGAAATGGCAGAATTTGATTCGTCGCTTCCAGAGTTGCCAGAATTTACAGCGATTCAGAAACAAGATGAACCATCGACCCTAGTCCAGGATCCGACTAAGGACATCAATATTAGTTCAGAAGATAGTCCGAAAATTCTCAAGATTGGCACTAGCCTAAGTACAGATGAGAAGGAAAGGCTCATCGACTTTCTCAAGCAATACCAAGAAGTATTCGCATGGACTTATGAAGATATGCCAGGTTTAGATCCTAAATTGGTGGAACATCGACTCGTTCTGAAGCCTGATGCGAAACCTGTTAAGTAGAAGTTAAGAAAAATGGATCCTCGAATCAAGCAACAGGTCAAGGAAGGACTTGAGGACTTGCTTAAAGCAGGATTCATTCGAGCAATAGATTATCCGGACTGGTTGGCGAATATCGTTGCAGTTCCCAAGAAAAATGGCAAAGTGCGAATTTGTATTGACTTTCGCGATCTCAATAAAGCTACTCCGAAGGATGACTATCCGCTCTCAAATATTGATCTCCTAGTTGATAGCACGGCTGGGCATGCCAGGTTCTCCTTCATGGACGGATACTTCGGATATAATCAGATCAAGTTGGCCGCTCGTGACCAATCCAAAACATCCTTCACTACGCCATGGGGCACTTTCTGTTATATAGTCATGTCATTTGGGCTCAAGAATGCTGAGGCAACCTATCAGCGTGCAATGACTGCCATTTTCCATGATCAGATGCGCAAGACTATGGATGCATATGTTGATGACATCCTAGTCAAATTCAAAGAAGAAGAAGATCATATTGATGCTTTAAGTCAAGTCTTCAAGTGACTCATTCTTTACAAAATGAGACTCAATCCTCAGAAATGTGTCTTCGGGGTTGAATCAGGCAAATTGCTAGGCTTCTTGGTCAGCAAAAAGGGGATAGAAATGGATCCCGCTAAAGCAAAGGCCATCATTGACATGTCACCTCCAACTACTCTTAAGGAATTGCGTAGTCTTCAGGGACGTATGCAATCAATTCAGAGATTCATATCCAACCTTGCCATGAGATGTGAACCTTTCAATCATCTACTCAGAAAAGGAGTGAAATTTGAATGGGGACCAGAGTGTCAGCAATCATTTAAACGTATCAAGAAATATCTTCTTAATCCGCCCGTTCTGAAGCCACCAGAATTGGGAAAGCCTCTTTTGCTATATGTTTCAGTTAACCAAGCCGCTTGTGGCGGATTCTTGGCACAATATGAGGAAGGCAGTTTGATTGAACATGCCATCTATTATGTAAGCAAGACTTTCATTGATTACGAGAAGAAATATTCTCAGATAGAGAAGACATGCCTAGCATTGGTATGGATGTGTCAGAAGTTGAGACATTACCTGTTAGCATCAGAAGTCAAGATTCTCTCAAAACTTAATCCTCTCAAGTATATTCTCGAACAACCATTTCTCAGTGGACGGATTGCTAAGTGGCAAGTCCTGTTAATGCAGTATGATCTGGGGTATGTTTCTCAGCAATCTATCAAAGGTCAAGCAATTGCAGACCAATTGGCAAATTTTCCTTTGGCAGAAGATGTTAAAATCGAGGATAGTTTTTTCGATGAACGGATATGTAATGTCCAACAATCTCCAATTTGGAATCTATTTTTTGATGGATCCAAGAACATGGCCGGCATAGGGATCAAAATCTTGCTGATCACACCAGAGAAAGAGATGATCCCCTTTTCTCTGAAACTGGATTTTCATTGTACCCATAATATGGCTGAGTATGAAGCTTTAATACAAGGTATGAGAATTTTGCAAGACTTCAATGTTAAGAGGGTACATGCTTTCAGTGATTCATTGCTCGTAGTCAGCCAAGTCAAAGTTGAATGGCAGGTAAAAGATCAGAAGCTGCTCCCTTACCAAAAGATGGTTTTAGCCCTTATCAACAATTTTGATGAATTTCAGCTTTTTCATATCAAAAGAGAGTTTAATCAAATAGCTGATGGTTTGACCAGCTTGGGCTCCATTATGTCTTTCAGAAATGGAGAGTCATGTCGCTCTTTTGAAATCAGTAGACTTGACCAACATGCCTTCGTTCTGGTAATGCAAGTCAACCAGGCGGAACAGAAAAAGAAGCCTTGGTACCAAGATATTAAAAACTTTATTGAAACTGGTGAGCTTTGTCATCGTCGCGAATTTTTTTCCCCCGTCTTCCCTTCCTTGCGGAAGAGAAAAAGAGAGAAACGCTTTTGCGATTCAAACTTTGACCGGATTTTGGAAATTGTTTTGAAATACTCGCCTCCGTTTTGAAAATTGCGGGAAAATCCATGGGATGGGGCTCGACCTGTCGGTACGAGGTTCGACCGTTCCTGCCGCCTTTAACAGGGGTAATCGAACCAAGGACCAAAACTATGCTTGACTTAGCGAAATTATCAAAGTTATGTTCTATCCTAAATGCATAGAGAATTCAGGCATGTGCTATGAGATTTTGGAAAATGCCAGTTGGAAAACATGATGTATGCTTAGAAAACATTTGGAGTTGGAAAGAATCTCTCAGGAAAAAGGTCAATTTCTCAGGAAACTCAGATAAAAAAGGGGTTTTTGAAAAAATGAGAAAACTTATAAAGATGTGGAAAAATCAGAAATAGTTGAAAATCTTGGGAAAATGGAAGTGATTCTTGAGAAAAGATGGACTTTTTGAAAAGGGAAGCACTTCTTAGGAAAACTTGGACTTTGAGAGTTTTCTTAGGAAAATGATGGAAATTCATAGGAAAGCTCATTGGAGAAGGAAATTCAAAACTTGGGGAATCGAAATCCTGAGAATTTTTACCTTTTGAAATATTTGGAAATCGATTTTGGATCTTGAAGAAAGATTGGAAAACTCTTTTGAATATCTTAAGAAAATATCATTTTCTTGGGAAAACTGTGAAAAAAACTTGTCTTTGGAAAACCGATTTTTGAAAAATCCTTAGAATTTCTTGAGAAATCGATTTCTTGAGAATGAAGTTTTCTTGAGAAAATCTTGAGAAAATCAATGATTTCATGATGTAAATGTCATGAGTGAATGAATGCACTTTGAAAAGATTTTCTAAGAGATTTGTTGGAAAAATATGCATTAAGTCAAGATAAATCCTTCACATATCCTGACTGTGGCCATGAATATGTTCAGAATTTAGTTGATTTGATGCACATGATTTTGAAAACTTTGGAAATATGATGTGCATTTTAAGATAGCCTAAGAGTGTAGGCTCAATGTGACTAGTAGAAAGATGATGGATCTGGGTCTCGTCCATATTCCGACTAGGGCCGTAAATATGGATCCCACCGAGTCCATCAACTCCCTAAGAGTTGGTGCACGTGCCATTCGTGAACATCCATAGTGCTTTTGAAATAAGATGTATGCATCACATAAGCAGGATATTTGCATAAATTCAAACTATATGATATGCATCCTAGTCTAAGCAGGAAATTAAATCTCTTATTCCAAAATTTACATTATTACATCACTAAATAAAGGAAATAAAAAAAAATTTGCAGACTTCAGCTCCTTATTTGGAATGTCCCTGCCAAGCTTGAAATAAAGTTAGCTCAAATATGTGGGTTTTTCCAAGATTTTCCAATAATATTATAAAATTATTGGACTTAATTGGATATAAACCCTATTCTCATGCTTCCTTGATATTCGAAATGATGAAAATGCAAGAAATTCAGTGGAAAACAGTTTGAAATTCGGAATTGGGGTCAAAATGACCAAAATACCCCTAAAATTAAAGTTACACCTTTAAAATCAGGGTTTTTTTTTTGAAGGAAAACTTAGTAAAATTGGGATTTCGAAATTCAAATTGAATTCAATGATGATGAAATGCAATATGACATGCTTCTAAACACATTAGGACTGTAAAATCAGAATTTGGTATTTTGCAATTTATCAAAAATAGCGATTTTCGCTTGTTTTTTGCTTGGATCTGGGTCCTGCGGGACCCTGTTTTGGTATTATGGATGATCCGAACCTCAAATGGATTCCAAATTGCACCAAATTCGGTATGAAGCATCTAAACACTCTAATAAACAGCCTAGAATGCTAAAAATCATGAAATGATATGATTTAAATGCCAAAATTCAAAGAAAGTCCTAAAATGATGGATTTTGCCTATGGATCCGAACCAAATGCAATGCCTAATATGATAATGCAAGATTTACACCATGGAAACTTCTGATATTTTGCAGACTGATAAAAGACCCGAAATGGAACATTTTTGGTTTTTACAGCCTCGGGATTTGAGCCATAGTGAGTTCAATAACAGGGATTTAGTTCTGACAGAGGTAAAAATCACACTAATCTGATGTAAAATGCTAAACAAATACAAAACGGCCATGAAAATTTATAAAATTAATCAGAGTTATGCACGACACCTACATGAACAACTTTCGTGTTTATGACTTCGGCATTTGATCAACGGAAACACAAATAAAAATATAACTATTTCTGCCTAAACTAACAGAACAGACAAATGTAGCAAAACAAGGGGCTGACAAAAAAAATCCGAAGCAGGGGTCAACACTGTTCTAAAAATTACAGGCTTTCAGATTCAAACAGAGGACATCTCGGACACCACTTTCACTTTTTACAGTTTCGGATTTGGAGCAACAAACAAAGAGAAACCATAGCCCTAAGTCGATCCAAGATCTCAGAGGCCCAAATTAGGCTCTGACATGTGTACCGACATCTCGGATTTTTGTCAGACATTAAAAAAAATCAGAAAAATCTGATAAAATCATATTAAAAACTAGACATTTTCCCGAGTTCAAAACATCTTTCGGATCGGAAATAAGATCTCCCATGAGGGATATCTCGATTTTACAAGTCGGAAAATGATTTTCAAAACGTATCCCGGGTAAAAAAACCCGACTTGCCATTTTGAATGTTTACCGCAGTAAACAAATTCAAATGCCTCCGAATTTTTGGCAAAATTTCAGGGACACATAAGAGCGCATTCCGTGATTTTTTTTGGATTTTTAATAAAAAACAAATGCATGAAATGACGTGTGGACTGACTGACAAAAACAGAGACCTACTGAAAATAAGCAGAATTGAAATAAAGGCTAAATTAATCCTAATTAATTCATGAAATATGCTAAATGAATGAAATAAAATGCAAATTAAACCTAGCTAACTATATGAATGTTAAAATCATCAAGGAAGCATAATGAAACATTTTTATATACGTCGTTTTACGAGAATAGCTCAATCCATCCCTCGGATGAGCTTTTTCTTCAAACGACTCCCAATTCGGATTATAGAATCACATCAAGGGGAAAAAAAGTGCACCTTGTTTCGTTACGCAGCGTAGGAGCTCTTGAAATGGGCAGCTATCACGAGCTTCCTTCGTCCTTCGCTCCAAGCTTCGGATGGTTCACAAAAATCGACCTCTGTTGGAATCGAATTCGCCACAGCACGAGCTCTACTCCACCTTTCTTCAATGAGCCAAAGGGGGGCACGATTTCCAAAGTTCAAAATCGGATTTTAGGAAGGCTAGGTCGGATTTTGCAAGTTCACAAGAGCTAAAAAAAAATCCTCTCTTAGGCTGGGCGTGAACCCTTGTTTTTATAACTTTTCTGAAAATTTTTGAAATTCAAACAGGTTCAATCTGAGCCCTCCATGTGGCGCCATCTCAGGGGGTGCCATCTGAGGGGTTTGAAATTCGAATTTGTCTTCTGCAGGGAGCCCTCAGGTGGCGCCACCTCAAAAGGTTATTTTGATTTTTTGAGAAAAATAAAAAAATAGAAATTTTGTGGGTGAGACACCTCAGCAGGGGGAATTTGGAATTTTTCAAAAGTTTGCTTGATTCTCTCTGCAGGGAGCTCCCAGAAGGCGCCACCTCAGAGGGTGCTCTCTTGGAATTTGAAATTCAAACTCACCTTTTGTAGGGAGTCCTCAGGTGGCGCCACCTCATGGTGGGCTACCTTTATTAGAAATAAAATAAAAATAAAAATGGAGCCAAGTGGAGTCCTGGAATGGTGCCACCTCAAAAGGTGATCTGAGGTGTAAAGTTGAAACAGTAGGGGCATGCCATGTGGCGCCACCTCTAGGGAGTTCAAATGTTTGAAATTTTGCTTTTCTGCAGGAAAGGAGGGGCTGACATGTGGCATTTCCTCAGAGTGGCTCCTACGATGCCATGTGGCAGGAGAACATGAAGCAAAATGCGCCACCTCATGGGGGGGTTTTTTCTACTTTTTCTGGTGCAGGGAGGTCTGGACATGTGGCGGACAAGTGTCAGCTGTCTGGAGAGGCTTTCTCAAATGGCGCCACCTCAGGGGGGAGTTTGAAATTCAAATGGAGGTTGGCCCTGGAGGAATGGAGGGTGGACATGTGGCGCCACCTCAGGGTGGCTCCTACCATGCCATGTGGCAAGAGGGAGGAAAAAGAGGGCAGTGACATGTGTCTCCTACTTTTCTAAAAAAAAATAGGGAGAGGACATGTGTCCTCTACTTTTTCTGAAGGAATGAGAAGGAGACATGTGTCACCTTCTTTTCCTGAAAGAAGTAGAAGATGACACGTGGCAGAGGGGTGAGAAGGAGGGAAGGGACATGTGGCGCCCTCATAGGCCATCTGGAAAAATCAGAGCTCCGGATTTTCGCCACCTAATGCCTTGTTTGAATTTTAAATGGTTTGCTTTTTCTGAAAAAGGCCATGAGTGACATGTGTCTCCTACTTTTCTGAAAGAGGTAGGGAGAAGACATGTGTCCTCTACTTTTTCTGAAAGAAGCAGAGAATGACACGTGGCAGAGGGGAGAGAAGGTGGGCCAAGCCATATGGCGCCATCTCAGACAGGATGAAAAAGGTAGGAGTTCTTGATTTTCGCCACCTATGAGGAGATTTGAACTTTTGAATTCTAGTTTTTCTGAAGAAAGCAGGAAATGACACATGGCAGTTGCTTTTTCTGAAGAAATGAGAGCTTGACACGTGTCCTCTGCAGGAGACACTCCAGATGGCGCCACCTCAGAGGAGACAAGCCTACCTTTTCTGTAAGAATTTAGGAGTGACACATGTCTCCTACTTTTCTGAGAAAAGTAGGAAGAGACATGTGTCAGGCTACTTTTCTAGAAGGAAGGAGAGGTTGACACGTGTCCCCTGCAGGAGACACACTTCAAGTGGCGCCACCTCAGAGGAGACAAACTCCACTTTTTCTAGACAGGACAACCTATGACACTTGGCATCTTCTGGTAGTCTTTGAAATGACACACGGCGCAGGATGGATAGGGTGACACATGGCAGATAAAATGGGATGACATGTGGCGGCTTCTTAGGGTAGCCCCACACTGACACTTGGCAGAAGAGGGAAGGTGACATGTGGCACCAACTCTAAGTGAACCCTATGCTGACACATGGCATGTAAATGGGAGGAGAGAGAAAAGACAAGTGGCACCAATCCAGGGGACAAGGCTCCTATATTTTTGGGTTTTTCAAAATTCAAATTTTCAAAAGGAAAGCTTGTGTGACACCACCTCAGTGTGGGTCCCACATTGCTTCTTTATTGAAATAAGGATAAAACCACAACTTCTTTTTGGAATTTTCATAAAATCTGGACTAATGGGCAAAACAAGAATTTTGGAAAGAGTTGGCCCTTGTAGGGCGATTTTGTAAAAGAAAGATATTTGAAATTGTCAAAAAGGGCAAAATCTGAGATAAGGTGGCTGAAATCCATATTAAAACTATCCAGATCATTTTCCTGAGAAAATATTTTGACATTCAGAGTCCTGGGGGTAAAATGGGAAGAATTGATAATTTTGAAGACCCAGGGTTTTGAAATCAATTTTGAAAAGAATTGAAATTCTAATCTGGATTGAAAATTTTGAAATCAAGAGTTCTGGACCTCGAAATGACATGCTGTGCAGTGCAGTGATTTGAAATGCTCATGCAATGATAGGCAATGTCATGTCTTATGCAATATAATCTTGAGTCAAGACTCGGAGATGTCTGTCTCCTGTCAGGAATAAAATTTTGAACATCTGAGCTAAAATAGGGAGACTTTGAGAGTTGCAGATGAAATTTGGACTTTTGCAAGGTCCGGCTCAGAAAATGACCATTTTGCCCTCCAGCGATTTCAGAGGCTGGATGATGATGTTTGGTGGAAATGTTGGGGAGGTGAGTGAAAATTTGGGGTGTTTACAAGCTTCCACCAAAACTATCAAAGAAGGAGCAAAAAGCAATCCAACATATGTTTGCCTGTTATTTTATCCTTGCCAATGTTCTTTATCGTCGTGGGTTCAGTTCTGAGTATTCCAGGTGCTTAGATGAAGAAGAAGCCAAAGAAATCGTGCGAGAAGCGCATGAAGGTATTTGCGGTGGTCGTGTCGGCTACCAAACCCTTGTTAAACAAATCATTCGGGCATGATACTATTGGAGAACCATGCAGCAAGACTGCTATCGTTTTGTGAAGAAGTGCGTTCAGTGTCAGATGCACGCACCTTCCATTCATGCGCCAACCACATACTTGCAATCAGTCGTGCCTCCATGGCCATTTTCTATGTGGGCCTTGGACGTCGTAGGACCCATCACTCATTCAGCTTCCAATGGTCATAAATATTTTCTTGCCGCAACAGAGTATTTCACCAAATGGGTTGAAGCCGTCACTCTGCGTACAGTGGAAGATCGACATGTAGTCTCGTTCATTCATAAGAACATTCTTTGTCGTTTCGGTATACCGCACGACATCGTGTCAGATAATGGTACTCATTTCAAGAATGAGAGAATGAAGATCTTTTGTTCAAAATTCAGAATTCATAATAATTTTTCAGCTCCTTATTATCCACAAGGAAATAGTCAGGCAGAAGCAACCAACAAGAGTTTGATTCGCATCTTGGAAAGAACCGTTGAGACGGGTCGTGATTGGCACGAGAAAATCCATGATGCACTCTGGGCATATCGAACCACCATTCGAACCCCGACCAATGCAACTCCTTCAGAACTTGTTTATGGGTCCGAGGTTGTGCTACCCCTTCATGTTCAAAAACCCGCTCTTAAATTTGCATCTCTTTTAGAGCTACCACTCGATCAGTATCAACAACAAAGATTGGTACAGTTGGATTTACTCGATGAGAAAAGACTCAAAGCAGCTGAGCACGCTCAGTCTTATCGTCAGAGGATAGCAAGGCAATATGCCAAGTCAGTCATCGAAAGGAGATTCCAAGTTAATGACTTGGTCCTTAGATCAACGGCTCATCTCAAGCATCGTCCACGTGGCAAATGGTCACCAAACTGGGAAGGTCCCTACGTGGTGAAAGAAGCGTTGCCCCGTAATTCATATCGTCTGATTAATGCAGACGGGGTAGAACTATCCGACCCCATTAATGCTCGACATTTGAAGAAATTCTATACATAGAAAATCTCTATTCTATAGTTTGTATTCTTCAAAAATTCCCTTCAATAAATGATCAATTATTCTTTTATCGAAATATCTCTCTTCCCCAGAATATACTGGGGCATTCTTGTTATAAAGTTGCCTTTCGTTCAAAACAACCTGTGTGCAGGCAGGATCAAATAAATCTCTCATTTTGCATGCATGCGCATCCATTTACATCATTTTGCATTTGCATGCATTCATTTGCATTCATCTGCATCAATTATCATTGAGTTTCCCATTCAGGATAAGGGATAAATCCTGAGACCCCGGCAAGCCATCCAAGTCATCGTCAATTGATGACCCTTCAAAATCTAGTGCTCGTACTGATAACCTTTTTTAAAAAAATAAAATCCAGTGCTCGTATTGGCAATCTTTCAAAACCCAGTGCTTGTGCTGGTAACCTTTCAAAATCCAGTGCTTGTACTGGTAATATTTTAAAACCCAGTGCCCGTACTGGTGACTTTTTTGAAAATCCAGTGCTCGTACTAGCAACCTTTTAAAACTCAGTGCTTGTACTGGTAACCTTTTAAAACTCAGTGCTCGTACTGGTAACCTTTTAAAACCCAACGTTCGTACTGGCAATCTTTCAAAACCTAGTGCTCGTACTGGTAACCTTTGTAAAATTCAGTGCTCGTATTGATAACCTTTTTAAAATCCAGTGCTCGTACTGGTAATCTTCCAAAATCCAGTGCTCAGACTGGTAATCTTCCAAAATCCAGTGCTCGTACTAGTAATCCTTTAAAATCTAGTGCTCGTACTGGTATTTTATTAAAATTCGGTCTTCATACTGGTCGCAACATAAATCTCATATTGGGGTTCAGACTCAATGTTAATCTTCAAACCTGCGAACCAAACAATCTGTATCAGACCCTTGGGTCATTCCATTCTGTTAATTTGACATTCGGGTTGCCGATTTTGTCAGACCTTTAGTCATTTGTGTTATCAAGCAGTTCTTTGAGTTATCAAAATCTATCAAAATCAATCGTCAAGTACTTCTCTTGCGAGGGACCCTTTTTCCAAGGAGAGTTCGAGGGAGCTCGTTTCTTTTCGCATGTCTTTATTATTCGTTCGTTGAACCCCTTTTTCTAGGGAGAGTTTGAAGGGACTCGTGCTTCACGAACAGTTTGCAAAATAATATTTATTGTCACGCAAGGAACCCTTTTTCCAGGGAGAGTTTCGACGGAAGCTCGTCCTCCTTGTAATCTTAAATGTCTTTTGTTAGGCCACCCCCGTCATCGAGGACCCTTTTTCAAGGGAGAGTGTGATGGACTCGCTCCTCTATGATATCCTTCCAATCTTTGTTAGCGGCCCCCTTTCTATAAGAGAAGCCTAGAAATAGGGAGTTTTGACGAAAGCTTAATTTCTCTTTGAAAGTTCGTTTTGCAAACGCCTCCTCTTCAGGGAAGAGAGGAGTATCTTTTTATTACCCGTTCAGGTAAGGGTCAAGCCTGAGTCTCTCCTTTGGGGAAAGGAGAGGAGAATCTAGCCACGGATGTGTCATTTAGATCTCAAGTGATTTCTTTCACCAAGGATTTCAAGAATATTTTGCCAATTTGTCATGAAAAATAGTTGTTGATCTCAAAATCTTTATTGCATAAAATTGTACCTCGAAATACCTTCAGTATTACTTCCGAAAGGGCAAAGCTTTCGCGAAAAAGGATTCAAAGTTCAAAATCTTTCTATTGGCCAACCAAGAGAATGAAGAATAAATCCGCGATATGGCCAACAAAGAAAATTCCACGTTGTTGCAAAGCCAGAAGTGATTGATATTGATCGCAGTCAATGGCATATTTTTAAAGATCATTCTTGGAAAATAAGCAGTCGAAATATCCTGGGTGATACAGAAAAATCCACTCAACCTTCATATCTCCTCAATCACCTAAGCTGCAATTAACTATCTGCAAAAGGGATCTCTCAATTGTCGTCAAGATGAAGACGAATTATGCGAGTCGACCCCCGGGGTCAAAGAAGATTTGGATCATCTCCAAGATGATGGAGTTTGTGACGGATCCTTCAAGGGAAAGTCCAGATCATCGTCGAGATGAAGGCGAGTGTGATGGACCTACCGACAAACCCTAAAAGATATTTAATTTCTGCTATCATCAAGAGATTCCCAACCAATGAGCCAATAATCATCAAGATAATCCCTGAGAGAAAAGAAAGATCGGAACATCTCTGAGATGAAGGAGTTTGTGACGTACCCTTCCCAAAAAGAGAGAAAAGTCAGGACATCTCTAAAATGAAGGATGATGTAATTCCCGAAAAATCCAAGAGAGCTCCAATTCTGTCAAAAAGAGAGTGCAGAAAGATCATCATGAGAAAAGAATCCCAGAATATCAGACAGCCGAATCTATCAAGAATCTTCTTTAATTTTGTGAAATTCTTTTATCAATATCCTTTCACCAATAGCTCTCGCAATATCAAGAATATATTCTTTTCCGCCCATATCAAGGAAATTGATAGCTTCCTTGAGAGAAAGTCAATGGCAATGATATTTGAATTCGAATCTTGATTCTACAGAGTTAAGCCCAGTCGGAGGTAATACTTCAGGTAGAAAAGAGGGAATATTTTTCATATATATGCTTATCATTCTTGAATTAACCACAATTTTTATCTTATTGTCAATCTTTTCAAGTTATCCTAACATGAAGTGAGAGCTTGATGTCTATTTTGATGTATCCAGACGTTGTTGTTATCCCTTTTAGGATCGGATGATGGGAGTCATCCAAGATCCTTCCCTTCTTGTTTTAATTTGAGCGTCTGGGCTCTCAGATTAGCACGCTTCCCTGTGTTCCCCACTGTCCCACCATAGACAGTTCCCGTTCAGGTTAAGGGTTAAACCTGATTTTTTCTGCAAAAGGTCATCTGTCTTAAAAGCCATACAGTCTCAGCAATGAGACGCCCAAGATCAATCCCTTTTCAAGCTTTAGGGAACCCCCTTTCTTTCTTTTGCAAACCCCTCTCGGATTTATTGTGCAAAATTCGAAGGTCCCATCATGGTTTCTTCATTTAAGGATTCCGTTTATCGTCCCCTTTCAGGTTAAGGGTTAAGCCTGAGCCTCGTTTTTCCATGAGGTATCGTCCCCTTTCAGGTTAAGGGTCAAGCCTGAGCCCCATTTTTCCACGAGGTATCATCCCCTTTCAGGTTAAGGGTCAAACCTGAGCCTCATTTTTCCACGAGGTATCGTCCTCTTTTAGGTTAAGGGTTAAGCCTGAGCCTTGTTTTTCCATGAGGTATCGTCCCCTTTCAGGTTAAGGGTTAATCCTGAGCCTCGTTTTTCCATGAGGTATTGTCCCCTTTCAGGTTAAGGGTTAAGCCTGAACCTCATTTTTCCACGAGGTATCGTCCCCTTTCAGGTTAAGGGTCAAGCCTGAACCTCGTTTTTCCACGAGGTATCGTCCCCTTTCAGGTTAAGGGTTAAGCCTGGGCCTCATTTTTCCATGAGGTATCATCCGCTTTCAGGTTAAGGGTTAAGCCTGAACCTCGTTTTTCCATGAGGTATCATCCCCGATCAGGTCAAGGGGTAGAACCTGAGCCTCATTCTGATGAGGTATTTCATTTGTCGTCCCATCCAGGTTAAGGGCTAAGCCTGAGCCTCATTTTGATGAGGTGAATCTTCTTCTTTATTCTTTATTCCATATCTACCACCATCATTTCAACTAATTTTTTCATACCCAATCAAATTTATCTAATTGGGACATTTTTATAGTCTGAATTTGGTGTGTTTTCTTTGCCACTAAGCTCGGCTATCAACCGGCTTAGCAGTAAAGAGGGGCATCTGTAAACACCCCAAATTTTCACTCTTATCCAGTGCTTACATTTCATGTGTCATTGCATATCATTGCATGCATTCGGCATACCATTTCATTGCATTGCATAGTATTGCATATCATTGCATCCCATTTTCGAGATCCAGCACTCATGTTTTCAAAATATTTAATCGAGAATTGAGTTTTAAAGCTTTTTCTTTCAAAAATCTATTTCAAAACCTGGGTTTTTACTCAACATTCTGTCATTTTCCAACCCAAGGACTTTATATTTTGAAATATTTTCTCATAAAACAATCTGGATTCATTTCAAATTCAATTTCAACCGATTTCAATTCTCAGATGAGACCCATTTAGGTGGTGTCGCTTATGGATTCTTTTACTTGTCAAAAATCTCCAAAAATTTTAGAGTCCTAGTTGGATCAGGACTCTTTTTCCGAAGTCCAGTCGGATCAAAACTCTAATTTTCACTACCTTTTTACTTGTTTTTTAGGAGAACCTTTCAAAATCTTCTATTTTGGCCAAAATCTTAGAGTCCTAGTTGGATGAGGACTCTTCTTCAAGAGTCCAGTCGGATCAGGACTCTTCTTCAGAGTTTCAATTGGTTTGGGACTCTAATCTTTTACAACTATTTTTATCCATTTTTAATCAAATCTTTCAAAATCTTTCAAAATAAGTCAGAAACTCAGATTTTCAGTCAAACAGGACTCTGTTCAGAGAGTCCTAGTTGGATCAGGACTTTGATCCTGATTTCAATTTTGAGAGAATCTTTCAGAAATCTTTCAATATACCAAAACTATTACACTTTTATCAAAGAATTTCAAAATTCTGAGATTTTATCTCAGAGTCCTGATCAAATCAGGACTCTACCCCAGAGTCCTGATCGAAGTAGGACTTTATCCAAAATTGATTTTTATACTTCATTTTCACTGGTTTTCAAAAGCTTTACCCAAATTTTATCATTTACTTATCAGACAACTAAAATTGTTAGAGTTCTGATCGAATCAGGACTCTTTCTTAGAGTCCTAATCAGATCAGGACTCTGAACCAAAACTTCAATTTCATCCTGTTTCTAACTATTTTTCAAAATTCTCTCATTTGTTTTCTCAGAAAATCCAAAAATCTGAGAGTCCTAGTTCAATTAGGACTTTGTCCCCAGAGTCTTAGTTGAATCAGAACTCTGTTTTATTTTAATATTTGTTATTGTTTTCACTGTTTTGACAAGTTCTTTCATTTGTTTTTCAGAAAATACCAAAAAAATCTAGAGTTTCAGTCCGATCAGGACTCTGTCCCAGAGTCCTAGTCCAGTCAGGAGTCTGTTTTAAAGTTTGTTTTTATTCCATTTTCATTTATTTCCATTTGTTTTAAAAAATTAGGTCATTTTGTAGAGTCCAGTTAATTCAGGACTCTATTTCAGAGTTCTGATTGAGTTAGGAGTCTAACCCTGACTGTATTTTCTGACTTATTTTACCATTTTTGATGAAATCTTTTCAAAAACTCCTTCATTTGGATTTTAAAAACCAAAATCACAGAGTCCTAAAAATCCAGGACTCTAACCCGGAGTTCCAGTTCGCTTGAGACACTACTTTCAAAGCTTTGAATTTCAACTATTGATTTTAACCCCTTTTCAAAGCCATTTTCAATATTTATTTCAAATTTTCAAAACTCTGATGTGGGGTCCACTCAGTTGGAGCCATATCCAGAGGAGTTCTGAACCAGTTAGAACTCTATGCCATTTCAAAAACTTTTAATTCCAAGTCTACTTTTGAATCTCTTTTGAAAAACCTCTCATTCTCAAGTTTTAAAATCGTTTTTGAAAATTCAAGTGGGGCCCACTCTGGGTGGCACCACATTTGAAGAAGTCAAGGTTAGACTAGGGTTAGTCAATGTCCTAGTTAGATTAGGGGTTTAGAGGAGTCAAAAACAATTTTGAAAATCCATTTTATTTAAGTTTTAAACCATTGGTTTTAAAGGTTTTAAATTCAAGTTTTAAAAACCAAATGTGGGTCCATACTAGGTGGTGCCACATTTGGACTTTCTAGGATTTAATTAGGTGTTAATTAGAGATTAACTAGAGTCCATTTAGGTTAGAATTTTCTAAAAAAATCGTCCTCCCCATGTGGTTTATCAAAAACAATTAAAAAGAGTCCAAAAAAATCAAAACTCTTCCTATGCAAATCCAAAAAAAAAAAAAAATCTATAAATAGGGGACCTAAAGGGGGTCGAAAAGGAGCTTTCTTTCTCTCAAATTTTCGTGGCTTCTCTCTCCTCTCCAGCACCTCCACCTTCCTCCATTGCAGCTGCATCCCCAAGGTGAGTTATTTAATATTATTTTATTAGTTTTTTATGATTTTTCAATAGATTTCACCATGGAAACTCTTGTGTTCATGGATTTAACCATGGATTTCATCCAAGAACCCAAAAATCAATTCAATAAGATGATCTAACCCTATTCCATGCTGTTTTTAATGATTCTAATCCATTAGAATCGTTTATTGCATTATTTTTTATATTCTTAACCATTAAAACATGCGATTTACCCGTAAAATGGGTCAAATCCATGCTTTTTAAGGTAAAATCAAATTCCAGCCATTGATTCCCTGATTTATATTTATTTATTTGTGTATCCATGTTTATTACACGTTTTCCAGCATAGAAATAATTTTTATTTTACTGTTTTAGTATTTATTTTATTGTTTTTCATTAGTTAATGCATGTTTTCTCAAGTTTCTTAGATTTCTGTGTGTTTTTAGTTTAGAACAGAAAAGAGCATGCTGTTTCGTATTGAAATATTCACGGTTAATTGCTGATTTTTTTATATGTGATACATGCATATGTAATTGAACTACTGTAAAAACATTAGAGTTTTTGGGATTCGGGAACTCTATAAAAAAAATCAGACATAAAATCGGGATTTTAAAGCTTTAAAATCGTTGTTGAAATCAAGAAGGTAACTTGCTGTTATGATATTTTTCTCATCCTATATTCGATTTAAGATCTTTAAAGTGCTATGGATTCATATTGATTAGTTCTATCTACTGTGAAATTTTGAGATTTTTTGATCTCTGTTTAGTATTTTTCCTCTGTCAGAGAATCTGATTTTAAATTTAAAACTCGTTAGGGTTTACCAAAACCCTAATCAGACTTGTGTTGTTCATAGATCCAAAACCACAGATCCGATTCATGATCTGTAAAAAGTGAGTATTGTTATTTTTCTGTCTACTATTCACTGCTAAAATTTTAGAAATGTTTAATTAAGTTTGCTATTTATTTCTGTATTTTCAATCTGAAGTATCTGTTTTAACCCCTGTTAGGTTTGTTAGATTCTAGTTCAGATTGCCGGAATCGTTTCTCCCTAACCGGAGATGATTTTTCCAATCTGTAAATTGGAAAATCTTTGTTTTTTTTTCTAGTTTATCTCTGTAAAAATTCAAAAGTTTTCATGGAGGATTGACCCCTAATTTGGGTCTAACTCTGAAACTGGTTTATGACTTAGGGGTTAAAAATAGCTTATTTTAGGTTGTTAATGCAATTTTTGGATTAAAATAATGTCAATTTTTTTTTTTTGTAATTCCAATCTGATTTTAGGGTTATAATAAGTGTCTGTGCCAATTTGTATGAAATTTAGAATTCATTTGATGTCTGAATTAATAAAATTGCAAAACAGGATACCTGAAAGATCCAAAAACATTGATAAAATCACAATTTTGGTGATATTTTTTTTATTTTCGTGCATAAGTGTGTGATTTTAGGGTTTTTTCATGTTTAGAATCATATTAGGATGTTTCATGTTTTATTTTGTGTTATTTCAATCATAAATCCCAAGTTTTTACCAAAATCTATTTCAGAAAACCCTGATTTCAAGGCCATAGTCTTGCTATCAGGGGCATTTTGGTCATTTGACCTAAATTTCGAAATTCTAAATCCTAATTTTCACATTTTTAATCATGTCACATCATACTTAGTTCAATTTATTCTTATTTGGATTTTAAAAGTTGCATTTTTATAAAATATCTTTCTGAAAGCCCTGATTTCAAGGCCATAGTCTTGCTATCAAAGGTATTTTGGTCATTTTGACCCCAATTTCGAAATTTCAAATTTCATTTTCATATTTATTCAATTTTATTTCATATTTCACCAATTTTTATTTAAGGGAATCATGGAAAAGGCTTATATCTAGCAAAATCCAGTAATTTCTAGACATTACTGGATAAACCTAGAAAAGCCAACATATTTTCATTAACCAGTTTTTTCTAGTTTTGCATGGACATTGAAGACTTTATTTTCAGTCATTTAAATTCAATAGTGATGTAAATTAAATTAAATTTGGAATTAGAATTTAAATTTCAACTTAGACTAGGATTGCATTGCATATAGTTTAATTCTGCAAATATTAAATGTTTGATGAATGCATTATTCATGCACATATTTCAAATTCACTATGGTCTACACGAATGACACGTGCACTAGCTCTTATGGAGTTGACAAACTTGGTGAAATTTGTATTTATGGCCATAGTCAGAATACGAATGATACCCAGATTTGTAATCTTCGTATTAGCCACATTCAGCCTACACTCTTAGGCTAACTTCAAAAATGCACTGCATTTCTCAAAAATACAAAAGGATTTTCTCAATTCCTCAAAATTAAGTCTTTCAAATCCATATTCATTCAATTCATGCATTTACAAATTTCAATTTCAATTTAGAGAAATCGATTTTCTCAAAATTTCTAAGTCTTATTCAGAAATTGATTTTCTCAAAACATTGATTTTCCAATGATATTTCAAGCATTTTCCAAATTCAAAATCCTGATTTTTCAAGTTACATTTTCAATTCTCAAGTTCTAATTCAGAGAAATCAAATTTTCCAAAGTTATTGGGGTTTTCTCAGAAATCAATTTTCACAAAACCTCTAAATTCCTCAAAAATCGATTTTCATTTTCCATAGAAATATTCTCTCACCATGGTTCATGATTTTCCAAGTGTTATCTTTTCCAAAAAATTTCAAGTATTTCAAATCTTAAAGCAAACATCATGTTTTCAAATATGCATTTTCAGAAATTCATAGCACATGCCTGATTCTTTGTGCATTTAGGAATTAGAATATGGTTTAGACAAGTTGAGCAAATCTAAGCAAACAATTGATCATTGGTTCAATTACCCCTGCTAAAGGCGCCAGGAACGGTTGAACCTTGTACCGACAGGCGAGTCCCATTCTTCGGAATTATCCCGCATTTTAAAACGAAGGCGAGTTATTTTCAAAATCTTTTTCAAAGGTCAGTTTGACTCGCAAAAAGTAAAAATTTAGCGATGATAACAACATGCTGAAGAAACCAAGACTGAAGTGCATAAGTACATCCCTCGACTAAAATGGACTCTCCAAGCGTGAAGCGGGTCAATCCTCTGTATAGAAAAACAAGCGCGGCCATGGCTATCGAAAGATGGTTGGTCTATCGACTTTCCCATCTTCTCAGAAGCTATACTATTCTGACATCTACATAATTTTGTTCATCTGGAAAGAAAGTGAGTCCCACAGTGCACAGAACCATCGCATGTTGAATTCTCTCTCGAGCTGTCCTGGATAGCGAACTAACTTTTGTGAATGCCCCGTACTGTCGATAGATCTCGATTAGGCTCACATATTCATTCCCATTTTCTTTAATCAGTGGCCAAGATTTACACCCTGTCATGCGAGCTAAAGCATCTTTAGGGTCCAGACCCTTGACATTGATCAAGAACTGTTGTTCCAATGGATCTCCAGGCTGACCGGCTGGCTCGGGCAATCCCATGATCTTTGAAAATTCATCCATCAACAAGGTCATCTTGCCCCATGGGAACCTGAATGTGCAAGTGCGCAGATTCCACCGCTCTTCTAGTGCATGGATCAGATTGTCGTTGACTGTCAACTTTCTCACTGCGGATGCCAGTTTCAACCCGCAATCGCTCAAATGGTTCGGAAACATACGAAAAAAGTTTTTAAACCAAATATAGTACCACCAGGGAAGAAGGGTCTGGTGCTAAGAGTTCGATGCTCGGGAAGACTTTGTCGCACCTCGTAGGAGATGTGACCCTCAGGAAAGACAGAGTCGAACTGACTGGATGCCATTGGACTGAAAGACAAGAAGACTGGAATTAGACTTAGGAAAAATACAAGAATATTGAAAATTTCAGGCAGGATAAAATGGAAAGCTGGAAATTCAAAGTTCAGAGAAACGAAAGAATAGGAAATCACCTAGAGTTTTGAAGGAAAAGTGAATAATTTTGGAAAAATCATTCAGTTTTTTTGAGAAAATTGAGATATTCCACAAAAGATGGAAAATGAGGTATTTTATAAAATTGTCCAGTATTTTTTTTTGGAAAATTGGAGAAAATATGGAAAAATAATATGAAAATGAATATCATACATTCAATCGCAAACAATTATGCATATACAGCATTCCTGGGATCATCGCAAAATTTTTCCTCTCATAATATTTCTCTCTCTTCCTTCTCTTTTCCTTTCCAACCTCTATTTCCTCCTTTTTGAGGTGAGAAGAATAAAAGGCGGAAAGAAGGAGAGAAGAGAAAAGAAAAGAAAAGAAGAGAAAGAGGAACTCTTTTGCGGGGTCTCACTTGACCTTAATTTTGAAAATATTTTAAAAATAACTCGCCTCCGTTTTTGAAATATTTGATGGAAAACTGGGAGACGAGATCCGCTCGTCGGTACGAGGTTCGATCGTTCCTAGCGCCTTTACCAGGGGTAATCGAACCAAGGGTCGAATTTATGCCTTTTTGCTTTGCTAAGATTTTATCTAAGAATTTATTCTAAGTCTAAAAATGCACAAAGAATCATGCTTGTGCAATGCAAAGATGTATGCTCTCTTTTGAAAGATGTTTTTGAAATTTTCCAAGTGTTTCTGAGATGAATTTGATAATAGAGTGAAGAAATGGTTTCTAACTTAAAATTTAAGATTAAAGTTCTAAGTTTTTGAAATAATCAGAGTTTGGAAGAATAAATCTTTGAATTTGAAATGAAGATGAGATAAAAAAGGAGAAGGAAGGAAACTTCAAAGTCGTAAATGGACTTTGAATCAGAATAGAGATGAAATGGAATTGAATTCTAACACTGGAGTTTGAAATCAAAATAAAATGTGGGAAATCTAAAATAGAATTTGAGAAATAGAATTGATTTGAAAGTTGGAATTCAAGATGGAATCTGAATCCAAAGTCTGGATTTTAAGTATAGTTGAAATCCAAGATGTAATTGAATTCTGGATTTAGAATCCTAAACAGGAGTTGAATCTGAAATCTGAGATCAAATAATGAAGTTGATTTCTGAATTTTAAATGGAATTGGATCCAAGATTTGGAATCCAAGATCGGATTTGGATCTGAAATCTGAGATCCAAGGTGGAATTAGATCTGAAGTCTAAGATCCAAAGTGAAGTTGGATTCTGGATCCTAAGATGGATTTTGGATCTGAAACTTGAGATCCAAGGTAGAATTGGGTTCTGGATCCTAGAATGGATTTTGGATCTGAAATCTGAGATCCAAAGTAGAATTGGAATCTGGATCCTAGAATGGATTTTGGATCTGAAACTTGAGATCCAAGGTAGAATTGGGTTCTGGATCCTAGAATGGATTTTGGATCTGAAATCTGAGATCCAAAGTAGAATTGGAATCTGGATCCTAGAATGGATTTTGGATCTGAAGTCTGAGATCCAAAAAGTGGAGATTGATACTTGGAAATCTGGATCCAAGCTGAGATTAGGATCTAACTTTGGATTTTTGGAATTTCAAAATTGATTTTTGAGAATGAATTTCAAAGTCAATTTGGACTTTGAACTTGGAATTTTTATAAAATGAATCAAGTTGAATTTTAAACTTTGAATTTGATTTCAAAGTTTGAAAATGAGATAGAATTGAAATTGAAATTTGAAGAAGAGATATTCACAATCACTTGGATTTTTAAAAGGAATTTTTGAAAAGTATGATGCAATTCTATCCTAAATGATGAAATGAATTTAAAGAATTTGAAATTGGTTTTTGAAAAGCTATTTCATTCTTTAAGTGAATTAAGAATGAGGTTGAAAGATATAATATATCCCTGACTATGGTCATTGAATATATTATATAGTAACCACATTTAAATTCAAGTGAAGAATAAAATACATTTTTGGTGCTTTTATAGAATTTAAAATGAAATTAACTCTCAATATACCCTGACTATGGTCATTGGTATATATATTGAATTGATTTTAGATTAAATTCTGATAAACGAGGAAAATATTTAAAGAAAATATGATGATTTTGAAAAGGATCCAGTGTTGATCCAGTGTTATTTTATAACAGATAAAAAACACTAAGTCTTGTTTACACCCGACTATGGCCGTTGATGTAAATCATCAACTTAGGATTAATTTACCTCTTACAAAATGGTGCACGTGCCATTCGTGTTGCCATTTATGAGAATTTAAAATAAAGGCAAAATGCATGAAAAACAAGTGATTCATGATATTTACAATGCTCATTCATTCTACCTAAAACAGGAAATGCAAATTCTCATTAAGGCCGAACTATTACAATAAAATCAAATTTACAACTCCAAGTAGTGATATTTTCCACATATTCCCTGCAAAACAAGGAATTAGCACAAGGTAACGAAGATACAAGATATGAGTAAAAACTGAAGGTATCATATCAAACCCATAATACACGATTGTGCCTAAGGATGGTATTTGTATAAAATAGGAGAGGTATATACATAAAACTCGAGTGACATGTTTAGGCTAATCTAGAAATATACATATGCATAACTGGAGTGATAAACTTTAGATTGGTTGGAAAACATACATGAAAAGCCTAAACTACAATGGGAAGATACTTGAAAGGGTGGTACCTAAGCTAAGGGAAGCCTAGTGGTATGTGTGTATATGTAGACAATATACAGTGAAATGATAATATGTCAATAAATGTAGGCAAAAGATGTAATGACCTATCATGGATTCCTATGACAAGATGCAAGACATAACAAGATAGGAAATGGTAGAAAGAAAACAATACATAATGCAACAGCAGGGAGGGGGTCATGAATGTCATGCAGATACAGATGATATTACAAGGCAAAATATGAGATATGATATAACAATTATAAATGCAACTATAAGTATGGATGCATTGTGAGGGCAATAAGTGGGATTTGGTATTCAAGTGGTGCTGCAAATACTTCAGCAGGAGATGCTGAGTGACAGGAAGATTTTACAAAAGCGAATCAGCTCTATGAGCTGACCGAAACAATGCAATGCATGTGCATTATAAAGATGACAACGAGCGAAGACGGAAAATGGTGACTATGCAATGGAAAATGATAAGTATTGCAATGAATGAAAGATGAATAGTAAACCTTACAGGGAATGCAAACGGTGAGTGTTGAACATATACTGTGTAAAAGGGGTCAAACGATGTATGTAGATGAGGGGTGCTTCAGCAGAAAATGATAGGTGCTGGGGGTATACTGGCTACAACAGAAATCCACGCAGTGACAGGTGGCTATGTTGCAGAGGTGGCCATGGGTGTTTTTGGCAACAGCGAGGTGCTATTGTGACATTTACAGCAGATGACATGAAAGGAGGGAGGAGGATGCCAGGTACCGATGGTATATAAAACATCAAAATCTGAATATATGTTGGAGATCAAATGGAGACAGAAGATTGAACTGAAGAATCCTCAAATATGATGAATAACCAACTGCAATGAGAGAAATAAATGTGACACCAGGGAGCATTTGATCAAAAGGTAAATTAAATATGATGCAACATAGGAAGTCCTATCAGAAATCAGGATGAAGCAGACCCAAAAAAAAAAATGAAAATAGAAGATAGGGCATGAATGTTAGGGTGAGTGGCAATGTACTTACCGAGTACAGCCAACTGTTCTTGCTATGGGATTGATGATGGTTCACGGTCATCAGTGGAACCACTGTAGTGAATGCAAAGCTACAACAACTCAGGGAGTTGCTGTAGAGGTAGAAAAGCAATAATCAAAGGGATGCCCATGTATAACCTTAAGTATTTAGGCATTTGAAGATAATGATATTGTAGATGCAGTCGATGTTATAAAACCCTTGAATCTCTAAGAAGAATTTGCTGAGATGAAAGAGGGTTCTGCTCATCCCCATAATACATGCTCCCCACGAAATAACAGAGGTGTACATTCTGGTTATCACCCTGAATTGTTGAAAGCTAAATTCACAATGCAATTTAGGAGTCATTTCTAATGCCTGCTTCAAATTTGTCTCATCGTCAAGACCCATCATAACATATTGCATCATTATAACTGTATGAAAGCAACAGAAAACCAAACTGGGAAGAAGTCGCCCTTATTCATTTTCACAATATCTTCAATCTTCCGATTGTTGAATTCCACATCCAGTTTGAATCTCTTCTGATCTTTTACAGCCTCCTTAAACATGGTGACCCCAACAACAGAAAAAAAAGGGAACAAATAAAGCAAAGGCCACATAGCACTGTAAAAGGCCAATGGAGTGACTGCCAAGTAACCAACATTATTTACAGAGTCTGCAAGTTTCTGAATATCTGATTTCAACATTCTGAGCATTTTCCTTAAAATGAAAGTACAGGCCAGCAGATGCCGGCTTCCATATTTCTACAGATTTCAAATATTTCTACTTCTTTTTTTTTGTCAGAACCACTGACTGTTGAAACGTAAATACGACATGACACTTTATAAAATACCCAGTACTTACAGACCTGATAAATTCATAAAAAGGAGGAGCAAGGATAAAACGAAAACTTCAACCAAAAGGTGATGGAATTAACAACCAAAGAGTGAACTAGCACCGATAGATCCCCATGTATACCTTTTAAATTTGATGAGTCTTATGAAAGCCTGAACAACAGAACTTTTGGCGAGGAAATGGATAACCACATGATGGTCTTTACACCTCTATTCCCGAATCTAAAACCATTTCTTGGAATGATGTCTAAATCATTCTTATAGTTTTATTTTCCATCCATGTTTTATCTGGAACAAACATCTTGAGACTCACTAGAACCAACAATGAAACCCCCAAACTGATCCCTAGTATCAGCCAGGGTGAATGAATCATAATATATGATTTTAATAGGATGGTGGGTGATCGGAAGTTGCAAAGATTTCTTAAGAGGAAGGCATCAAAAGAATGGTTAGAAGCAAAAACTAACTGCTGAGGGTGAACTCAGTGTAACACCCAGGTTGTTTACAGATTTCATTTTCATACCAAACCAACTACTAAAAGGAGCAAAGTAGCTCCAATTCCTGAGTGGCACAGGAAAATCGGGGATGACAAAAGAAACATCAGAACTTTGGTTTTAATGGAGAAAGCATCCAAGCAACAACAAGCTACATTCCAGCTGATAGATCTCCTCTATGGGGGATCATCTTGAAGATTAAATGAGTCACTCATAACGACTCTAACCTGATTTCAGATCAATAATCGAGCACGATTTCATAGACAACTGAGAGGCATTTATTAGATGTGAGGATTCTGTTACAGCGAGTCCTACAGATGAACCCATGGTGGGATATAAAAACCGTGATCTTACCAGATTAAGGCTGGAGCATAACGCTGTAACCAAGAGATGGGTACTCATTACAGAAGGTTTTTGGTTTTAACTTGGTGCCATTTACGTTGGATGATATAGATTGAAACATATAAATCAAAGCTAAAGAAAAAAGGAAAAAGAAAAGGGAAAACAAGGAATTAGATGTTGGAATCGATGGATTCCGTTAATTTGGCAATGGGTGGATCGATCCTACCATATACAGGTTGACCTCACCCTTGGTGCCTCACGATGGAAAGAAAAATGAAGGAAAACAAAATTAAAACAGGAGAATATTATAAAGTTGAATCTCTACTGATGGTTGAAGATAAAAAAAAAATTATTCAGGAGGAAGAAATCGATGTTTACCTTAATGAGGCTGGGCAACAAAGGAGTTTTTCTTCTAAACACCAGATGTATTTGATTCCTTGATCCTACTGCAGAAATGTTCTTCTTCCTTTGATTCGTTCTGGGGAGCCAAGAGAAGGTTGGAGCTCTAAGGTAAAACCTCCTTCAGCAAGTGAAGGAGGGTTGCTGCAATCTCCGTTTCCTTTAGTTGATTCTTGCTACCTCAAGGAAGAAGGATGGAAAAGAGAAAAACCGATCACCGATGAAGTTGCCCCTGATGGATTCCAAAGTGGGTGGCTCGATTGTGCATGAGGAAAAGGATGGATTTAATGGGTTTTTGTAGGGAAAAACTCGATGATTGGGATGAAGAGATGCTGATAATGGATGAAGGTCGATGGACATTAGCCTAAACAAAAAAAAAAATGGATGCCTCGAGAGGTGGTGGAGGTCTCTTCTTAAAGGAGCTGTGGAGGATTCGAGAGGGAGGTCGTTGAAGATTGAGGGTGGAGGAACATGCAGGCTGTTGCAGATCGGACGATGGAGAGAGGAGAAGAAGGGAGCGCGGGAGGAATCCGTTAGAAAATCCTCCCTTTTTCCACAAAGAGGTTTTCTTTTTAGAAAATTTTTGAAAAATGGTTAAGAAATGAGGTTTTTGGCAAAATGGCTTCAAAAGCTTGAAAATCATTCGTTTTTTTTGTTGCTTTTCCCAATTTTTTGGATTTTATGTTATTTTTCCATTTTTTTGCATTTTTAGAATAAAATCCTAAAGTTTTACGAGAAACCAAAGATAAAATTAATTTTTTGTGTTTTTGCAAAAAATATTTACAAAAGGAATTTTTTCTGAGAATTTTAAAACTATTTTGAGAAAATTTCTTCAGAAATGGGTTTGGATCCGGATTTTGAGGAAATATGGATTTAAAGTACTGGATTCAGACCCGGAATTAATTTTGAATATACCAATATGGAATTTAATTCAAAAAATCTGAAGAATGACTTGATTTTCTCAGAAAACGGAGTTGGGGTAAAAAGGTCATTTTTATAAATTTTTGAAAAATTTGGGGTGTTTACAGATGCCCCTCTTTGTTACTAAGCCGGTTGAAAGCCGAGCTTAGTGGCAAAGACAACACTTAAAATTTTGAAAATGCCCCAATCAGCAGGTTTGAACTGGGTGTGGAAGAATTATTTTGAAAATATGGCTTTTCAGGCTTAGAACCTTATCCTGAATGGTTTTAGGGAGACGAAATCCTTGAAGATGATGTAATCAAATAATAGAAATGAGGAAATCGTGATGGGACATTGGTTGAAAATTCTGAAATGGTGGGAAATGAGAATTTTGATCAGGTCTCATGGGTGAGACGAGATATTCTTTTTTTTGGAATGATTTAGGTTTAGCCCTTAACCTGGATGGAACGAAGATATATCAAAAGTGTATTGAATGAGGAAAGGGATACATGAGGACCTTGATGGGACATTTTTGGAGAATGCCTCGTGAAAATGAAGCTCAAGTAGGATCCTTTCTTGGACGGATATACAAAACATGGGTTTCTTGATGGGAAGAACCATGATGGGACTGGAAGAAAAACATCTCGTCAAAACGAGGAATCTCGTTGGAACGAGACTCAGGTTTAACCCAAACCTGAAAGGAAGATATCTTGCGAAGCGAGGTTCCGGGTTAACTCTTAACCTGAATAGAAAATCTACCATACGGGTTTCTCAAATGGAGAGACCATAATGGGACCTTCAGAATTTGGACGAACAAATCCGAACGGGGTTTTTGCGAGAGGAAGAAGATAGGGTTCTTAAAGCTTGGAAAAAGGAATGATTTTGGGTGTCTCATTTGCTGAGACTGAAATAGCTTTTTGAAATCAAATGACCTCTCACAGAAAATTCAGGTTTTGACCCTTAACCTGAGTGGGAACACCATACAGAATCCTTGACTGAAGAAACCGTGATGGGACAGGAAGAGATACTTCAACTGAATGAGGCAACTCTTTTGGAAGATATAGACAACGCTAGGTTGCATCAAAAATGAATATTGAATGTTTATTTCATTCTTGGAATAGCCAGAAAATTCTGCCAATAAGATAAAATTATAGCTGATTCAAATGCTTGAAAAAAATGTGCACGTATGTGCGAAGATATTCCCTCTTTTACGTAGAGTATTTCCTCCAATGAGGTCAACTCCTCAGTTCTAAGAGTCAGATTCAAAATTTTAGCGCTGATGATTTTCTTCAAGGAAGTTATCCATTTCCCTGATATGAGAAGAGAAGAAATACTCTTAATTTCATAAAAACAAGTAGTGAAAAGATATTGATAAAGGAATTTTGCGTGAGAAAAGATGACTTCTGGCAACTTTGGCAGCTTGATATCTGGGTGTTTTCCCATGATGATCCTTTTGCACTCTTTTTGAGTCACTGCACTTTCTCGGGCTTTTACATCATCCTTCATTTGGATGGGTCCTGACTTTTCTCTCTTTTTTCAGGGAAGGGTACGTCACAAACTCCTTCATCTTGGAGATGTTCTGATCCTTCTTTTATCTCATGGATTATATATGATATTGGCTAAAAAGGTATGTAGATGATAGCAGAAATCAAATATCTTTTAGGGTTTGTCGGTAGGTTCATCACACTCGCCTTCATCTCGACGGTGATCTGAACTTTCTCTGGAAGGATTCTTCATAAACTCCTTCATCTCGGAGATGATCCAAATATTCTTTGGCCCCGGGGGTCTAGCTCGCATATTCGTCTTCATCTTGACGACAGTTGAGAGATCCCTTTTGCGGATATTTGATTACAACTTTAAATGAATGAGAAGATATGGGTTGAGTGAATTCTTTTGGTAGCTTAGGATATTTCCACTGCCTGATTGCCAGAAAAACATGCACCATAGCCAAGATCAATATCAATTCGCTTCTGGCTTTTCAACATCATTGAAGATTTCTTCCATTGATCATATCGAGGACATTTCTTACATCCTTTTGGTTGATCAACAAGAAAAGATTTGAATTTTACCTCTTTTTCACAAAAAGTTTCACTTTTTTGGAAAGAATACTAGAGGTGATCTGAGAAAATTCTTTTGTGTAGTCATATTTTTAGAATCAACAAATGCCTTTAGCAAATTGGCAAAGTTTTCACGAATTCTATGTGAAATACTTCACTCGATATAGATCTTGATGCGGCCTTTAGCTGTATCTTCGATTTTGGAAATACATGACCAGCAAAAGCTGGGACTTTTGAAATACATGACCAGCGAAAGCTGGAACCTTTGAAATGCATGACCAGCAGAAGCTGGAACCTTTTTGAAATACATGATCAGCGAAAGCTGGAACCTTTTGGAATACATGACAAATAGATGTTGAGATCTTTTGAAATACCTGACCAGCGAAAGCTGGAACGTTTGAAATACTTGACCAGCAAGAAGCTGGAACGTTTGAAATACATGTCCAACGAGTGTTGGATCTTTTTGGAAATACCTGACCAGCAAAAGGCTGGAACGTTTGAAATACCTGACCAGCAAGAAGTTGGAACGTTTTAAATACATGACCAACAAAAAGCTGGATCTTTTGGGAAATACCTGACCAGCAAAAAGACGAAACGTTTGAAATACCTGACCAGCAAGAAGCTGGAACGTTTGAAATACATGTCCAACGAGTATTGGATTTTTTGAAATACCTGACCAGCAAAAAGCTGGAACGTTTAAAATACCTGACCAGCAAGAAGCTGAAACGTTTGAAATATATAACCAACAAGTGTTGGATCTTTTTGGAAATACCTGACCAGCAAAAAGCTGGAACATTTGAAATACCTGACCAGCAAGAAGCCGAAACGTTTGAAATACATGTCCAACGAGTGTTGGATCTTTTGAAATACCTGACCAGCAAAAAGCTGGAACGTTTGAAATACTTGACCAGCAAGAAGTTGGAACGTTTGAAATACATGTCCAACGAGTGTTGGATTTTTTTGGAAATACCTGACCAGCAAAAGGCTGGAACGTTTGAAATACCTGACCAGCAAGAAGCTGGAACGTTTAAAATATATGACCAACAAGTGTTCGATCTTTTTGGAAATACCTGACCAGCAAAAAGCTGGAACATTTGAAATACCTAACCAGCAAGAAGCTGGAACGTTTGAAATACATGTCCAACGAGTGTTGGATCTTTAGAAATACCTGACCAGCAAAAGGCTGGAACGTTTGAAATACCTGACCAGCAAGAAGCTGGAACGTTTGAAATATATGACCAACGAGTGTTGGATCTTTTTTGGAAATACCTGACCAGCAAAAGGCTGGAACGTTTGAAATACATGTCCAATGAGTGTTGGATCTTTTGAAATACCTGACCAGCAAAAGCTGGAACGTTTGAAATACTTGACCAGCAAGAAGCTGGAACGTTTGAAATACATGTCCAACGAGTGTTGGATCTTTTTGGATATACATCAAATTTTGAGAGATTTTTAAGTCAGAACTTGAATTTTGTAGAAGGAAAGATTTTGGTCAAAAGACTGAATGTAGAAAGTTATTGGTGCGAGGGTTGGACCCTCCAAATGGGCTTTAATATATGATTGAAGATTTTAAGAAATACCCTAGTGCGAGGACTGGGTTGTAAAAGATGAGTTAACAAAGTGAAATTTTTAGAAAAAAAAAATCTTTGGTAAAAATTAGTGGACCATCATAGTTTAATTGCATGTGGTCGACTTTCAGAATTTTGTCCCCTTGTCCTGAACGGGGGAAATAACAAAGAGAATACCTCATTGACAGGAGGCATCGGGTTTATCCCTTAACCTGAAAGGGTATTTTTAAAGATAAAAGTAGATGAAATTTTAATAAGATTGAAAAATTTGTTAAAACTTGACAGAACCGTGCAATAGCTTGATGAAAATTCGGTCAAACAAAAAGTGAATCAAATGAAATGAAAAATAAAGATCACAAGATCATATGAGAATTAATAAAATTTTGAGGAAAAAGAGCTTTTGTCTAATCCTGCCTGCATATGATGAAAGAAGATGATTATAGATAAAAAAAAATGCCCCAGTATGATGGAGAAGAATGTAAGAATTGATAGAAAACCATTATTTTATTGAAATGACTCTTTGAAGAGTACAAAGGCTTTAGAATGAACATTTTAGGTATAAAATTTCTTCAAATGCAGAGCATTGATGGGATCTGGCATCTCCACTCCATCTGCGTTGATTAGACGATATGAATTGCGAGAAAGTGCTTCCTTAACCACATAAGGGCCTTCCCAATTGGGTGACCACTTGCCCCATGGTCGATGCTTGAGATGGGTTGTTGATCTGAGCACCAAATCGTTGACCCAAAATTTTCTCTCAATGTCGGACTTGGCATAGTGTCGAGCTATCCTCTGTCGATAAGCTTGAGCATGCTCTGTTGCCTTGAGCCTTTTTTCATCTAGTAGATCCAGCTGCACCAATCTCTGCTGGTGATACTGATCAAGTGACAATTCTATAAGGGAAGCAAATTTGAGAGCGGGCTTTTGGATATGGAGAGGTAACACCACTTTAGTTCCGTAAACAAGTTCCGAAGGAGTGGCATTAGTCGGAGTCCGAATGGTGGTCCGGTATGCCCAAAGTGCGTAATGAATCTTCTCATGCTAGTCTCGACCTGTCTTCACAGTCCTTTCCAAAATACGGATTAAAATCTTATTGGTAGCCTCTGCTTGGCCGTTCCCTTCAGGATAATAAGGAGCTGAGAAGTGATGGGAAATTTTGAATTTAGAACAAAATGTTTTCATCCTCTCATTTTTAAAATGGGTTCCATTGTCTGAGACAATATCATGTGGTATGCCGAAGCGGCAAAGAATGTTCTCATGAATGAAAGAAACCACATGGCGGCCTTCTACCGTGTGTAAAGTAACAACTTCAACCCATTTGGTGAAATACTCTGTAGCAGCCAGAAAGTATTTGTGGCCGTTGGAAGCAGAAGGGGTAATTGGACCTACAACGTCGAAAGTCCACATGGAAAATGGCCAAGGAGAAACAAGTGATTGTTGATATGTGGCTGGAGCATAAATGGAAGGTGCGTGCATTTGACACTTGACGCATTTCCTCACAAATCGATGATAGTCCTGCTGCATGGTATTCCAATAGTACCCTGCTTGGCGAGAGTCTGATAGCCAACATGGCCACCACAAATCCCTTTATGTGCCTCTTGGATAACTTCCATAGCTTCTTCTTTGTCTAAGCATCTTGAATACTCAGAATTGAACCCACGGCGGTAGAGGACATTGGCAAGAATGAAATATCGGGTAGACATACGCTGAATCGCACATTGCTCCCTTTTTGGCATTCTTGGTGGAAATTCACCAGTCTCAATGAAATCTTTGATGCTTTGATACCAAGGCTTCTCCTTCTGATTGACATAGTTTACTTGCATAGTTGAAGTGAAAGCAGGTTGCTCAAGTCTGCCAATTTCGAAAGAACGACATGACTCACTGCCCTTGAAGGATAAAATGGAGCCTAAGCTGGCTAAGCCATCGGCTATCTGATTGTGTTCTCTTCTTATGTGATTGAGCTGGAATTCTTCGAAGCCATCTACAAGAGCTAAGACGATCTTCTGATACGGAATCAGTTTGGAATCTTTCACTTGCCATTTAGTGTTAACTTGACTGACAACAAGTAGTGAATCGCCAAAGGCATGCACTCTCTTGACATTGAAATTTCGCAGAATTTTGAGGCCTTGTATTAGAGCTTCATACTCGGCCATGTTATGAGTGCATTAGAAACCAAGCTTGAGGGAATAAGGGATCATTTCTTTTTCTGGAGTGATCAGCAAGACTCCGATCCCTATGCTAGACATGTTTTTAGAGCCATCGAAGAAAAGGTTCCAAACTGGGGGTTGTTGGATATTACAGATGTGCTCATCAGGAAAATCATCCTCTGCTTTAATTTCTTCTGTCAAAGGAAAATCCGCCAACTGATCTGCGATCACTTGGCCTTTAATCGACTTTTGAGAAATGTACTCTAAGTCATATTGCATCAGAAGGACTTGCCACTTCGCAGTCCGTCCAGTGAGAAAGGATTGTTCCAAAATGTATCTGAGAGGATTAAGTTTCGATAGAAACTTGATTTCAGAAGCCAACAAGTAATGTCTTAACTTCTGGCACATCCAAACCAGAGCTAGACAAGTTTTCTCCATTTGAGAATACTTATTTTCGTAATCAATGAAGGTTTTACTCACATAGTAGATGGCGTGCTCTATCAGGCTGCCCTCTTCATACTGCGCGAGGATTCCACCACAGTGATTCTGATTGACTGAAATATATAGTAAGAGAGGCTTTCCCAGCTTTGGCGGCTTCAAAACTGGTGGATTAAGGAGATACTGTTTGATGCGCTCAAACGAGAGCTGACATTCTGATTCCCATTCAAATTTAACTCCTTTTCTAAGCAAATGATTGAAGGGTTCACATCTCATAGCCAAATTGGAGATGAACCTGCAAATAGACTGAATACGCCCTTGAAGACTTCGTAGTTCTCTCAGATTAGTTGGAGGCGGCATATCAATAATGGCTTTTGCCTTGGCTGGATCCACCTCGATTCCTTTCTTGGTGATGATGAAGCCGAGCAGTTTGCCGTACTCAACTCCGAAAACACATTTCTGAGGATTAAGTCTTAACTTGTAGAGGATAAGTCTTTCAAAAACTTGACTAAGAGCATCAAGGTGATCCTCTTCTTCTTTAGACTTAACCACAATGTCATCCACATATGCATCCATATTTTTGTGCATTTGATCATGGAAAATGACGGCCATCGCCCTTTGATAAGTTGCCCCGACATTTGATAGATGCAGTCGATGTTATAAAACCCTTGAATCTCTAGGAAGAATTTGCTGAGATGAAAGATGGTTCTGCTCATCCCCATAATACATACTCCCCACGAAATAACAGAGGTGTACATTCTGGTTATCACCCTGAATTGTTGAAAGCTAAATTCACAATGTAATTTAGGAGTCATTTCTAATGCCTGCTTCAAATTTGTCTCATCGTCAAGACCCATCATAACATATTGCATCATTATAACTGTATGAAAGCAACAGGAAACCAAACTGGGAAGAAGTCGCCCTTCTTCATTTTCACAAGATCTTCAATCTTCCGATTGTTGA
Source organism: Nuphar pumila (assembly GCF_984573655.1). Classification (NCBI taxonomy): domain Eukaryota; kingdom Viridiplantae; phylum Streptophyta; class Magnoliopsida; order Nymphaeales; family Nymphaeaceae; genus Nuphar; species Nuphar pumila. The sequence continues at coordinate 24,695,153 of NC_143259.1, read as the reverse complement.
ATTCCATGTCCAGTTTGAATCTCTTCTGATCTTTTACAGCCTCCTTAAACATGGTGACCCCAACAACAGAAAAAAAAGGGAACAAATAAAGCAAAGGCCACATAGCACTATAAAAGGCCAATGGAGTGACTGCCAAGTAACCAACATTATTTACAGAGTCTGCAAGTTTCTGAATATCTGATTTCAACATTCTGAGCATTTTCCTTAAAATGAAAGTACAGGCCAGCAGATGCCGGCTTCCATATTTCTACAGATTTCAAATATTTCTACTTCTTTTTTTTTGTCAGAACCACTGACTGTTGAAACGTAAATACGACATGACACTTTATAAAATACCCAGTACTTACAGACCTGATAAATTCATAAAAAGGAGGAGCAAGGATAAAACGAAAACTTCAACCAAAAGGTGATGGAATTAACAACCAAAGAGTGAACTAGCACCGATAGATCCCCATGTATACCTTTTAAATTTGATGAGTCTTATGAAAGCCTGAACAACAGAACTTTTGGCGAGGAAATGGATAACCACATGATGGTCTTTACACCTCTATTCCCGAATCTAAAACCATTTCTTGGAATGATGTCTAAATCATTCTTATAGTTTTATTTTCCATCCATGTTTTATCTGGAACAAACATCTTGAGACTCACTAGAACCAACAATGAAACCCCCAAACTGATCCCTAGTATCAGCCAGGGTGAATGAATCATAATATATGATTTTAATAGGATGGTGGGTGATCGGAAGTTGCAAAGATTTCTTAAGAGGAAGGCATCAAAAGAATGGTTAGAAGCAAAAACTAACTGCTGAGGGTGAACTCAGTGTAACACCCAGGTTGTTTACAGATTTCATTTTCATACCAAACCAACTACTAAAAGGAGCAAAGTAGCTCCAATTCCTGAGTGGCACAGGAAAATCGGGGATGACAAAAGAAACATCAGAACTTTGGTTTTAATGGAGAAAGCATCCAAGCAACAACAAGCTACATTCCAGCTGATAGATCTCCTCTATGGGGGATCATCTTGAAGATTAAATGAGTCACTCATAACGACTCTAACCTGATTTCAGATCAATAATCGAGCACGATTTCATAGACAACTGAGAGGCATTTATTAGATGTGAGGATTCTGTTACAGCGAGTCCTACAGATGAACCCATGGTGGGATATAAAAACCGTGATCTTACCAGATTAAGGCTGGAGCATAACGCTGTAACCAAGAGATGGGTACTCATTACAGAAGGTTTTTGGTTTTAACTTGGTGCCATTTACGTTGGATGATATAGATTGAAACATATAAATCAAAGCTAAAGAAAAAAGGAAAAAGAAAAGGGAAAACAAGGAATTAGATGTTGGAATCGATGGATTCCGTTAATTTGGCAATGGGTGGATCGATCCTACCATATACAGGTTGACCTCACCCTTGGTGCCTCACGATGGAAAGAAAAATGAAGGAAAACAAAATTAAAACAGGAGAATATTATAAAGTTGAATCTCTACTGATGGTTGAAGATAAAAAAAAAAATTATTCAGGAGGAAGAAATCGATGTTTACCTTAATGAGGCTGGGCAACAAAGGAGTTTTTCTTCTAAACACCAGATGTATTTGATTCCTTGATCCTACTGCAGAAATGTTCTTCTTCCTTTGATTCGTTCTGGGGAGCCAAGAGAAGGTTGGAGCTCTAAGGTAAAACCTCCTTCAGCAAGTGAAGGAGGGTTGCTGCAATCTCCGTTTCCTTTAGTTGATTCTTGCTACCTCAAGGAAGAAGGATGGAAAAGAGAAAAACCGATCACCGATGAAGTTGCCCCTGATGGATTCCAAAGTGGGTGGCTCGATTGTGCATGAGGAAAAGGATGGATTTAATGGGTTTTTGTAGGGAAAAACTCGATGATTGGGATGAAGAGATGCTGATAATGGATGAAGGTCGATGGACATTAGCCTAAACAAAAAAAAAATGGATGCCTCGAGAGGTGGTGGAGGTCTCTTCTTAAAGGAGCTGTGGAGGATTCGAGAGGGAGGTCGTTGAAGATTGAGGGTGGAGGAACATGCAGGCTGTTGCAGATCGGACGATGGAGAGAGGAGAAGAAGGGAGCGCGGGAGGAATCCGTTAGAAAATCCTCCCTTTTTCCACAAAGAGGTTTTCTTTTTAGAAAATTTTTGAAAAATGGTTAAGAAATGAGGTTTTTGGCAAAATGGCTTCAAAAGCTTGAAAATCATTCGTTTTTTTTGTTGCTTTTCCCAATTTTTTGGATTTTATGTTATTTTTCCATTTTTTTGCATTTTTAGAATAAAATCCTAAAGTTTTACGAGAAACCAAAGATAAAATTAATTTTTTGTGTTTTTGCAAAAAATATTTACAAAAGGAATTTTTTCTGAGAATTTTAAAACTATTTTGAGAAAATTTCTTCAGAAATGGGTTTGGATCCGGATTTTGAGGAAATATGGATTTAAAGTACTGGATTCAGACCTGGAATTAATTTTGAATATACCAATATGGAATTTAATTCAAAAAATCTGAAGAATGACTTGATTTTCTCAGAAAACGGAGTTGGGGTAAAAAGGTCATTTTTATAAATTTTTGAAAAATTTGGGGTGTTCACACTTCTCTAAGAAGCTGACTCTAAATGCATCAATTTTGAAAGAGTTTTGGGATCCTAATCCTAACTCTAGGCTCAGATCAACTGTGTTCAATCATGCTATGCCGATATACTCAAGTCGAGGCTCGATGTACGTGGCATAAAAATTCATCTCCTGTTCTAGGCTTGTGTTTTCCCAACATCCTTGAGCACCGGCCGATATATGTTGGACTATGGCCCCTTGTACGTGGCAGGGGGGCATTAGCCCAAATAAATGGCCCAGTTGTGAGGCGCTGTTTCGAACTATGGTTCTAGAAGAGAGCCCAACAACGTGAAGACCGTGTAGACATAGGTGGGGTGGTTTTTGAAAACATGAGCACATGCAGGAAAACATAGGTCTCTAAGTCCTAAAGAGATAGAATTTTGAAATATTTGAAAAAGCAAACATTGTTTTCATACAATTCCTGATTGAAGAGTGTTGTATTTCAGACCTAAGTCTAAGTGAGCATGCATAATTCTTTTCAGTTGGTCCTACCAAACCATACCTAGTCTATATGCAATCTATGTCAGCTGGGTTCAAGTCTAGGCTCCTAGGTTCACATGATATCAGAAAATAAAAGCTAGCAGTTCATAGAACATGATTCAGAAAATTGAACTAAGTTAAGCACACAATTGATCAGACGAAGACAGGTCCCATCTCGGTCACCAAACCTGTTATCATCGCAAAATTTTTCCTCCCTCCCTCTGTGAGAGTGAGAAGAAACGATTCTGCGAGTCAAACTCGACCAAAGTTTTGAAAATTGATTTTGAAAATTACTCGCCTCCGTTTTGAAAATTTGCGAGAAAATTCCGTGGAATGGGATCCGCCTGTCAGTACGAGGTTCAACCATTATTGGCGCCTTTACCAGGGATAATTGAACCAAGGATCAAATGTGTGCTTTGACTAAGTTAAATTGTCTAAATTATGCTCCATTTTCCTAGAATGCACAGAGAATCAGGCATGTGCTATGAAATTTTGAAAAGATGCAAGTTTGAGAAATATGATGTTTGCCTTGGAAAATTGAGATGTACTTGGAAAATGACTAGAAAAGTGCTTGAAAATGGAATTCCTGAAAAAATCATTGAACTTCATTGAAAATCAGAAATTTGCATTGGAAAATGAATTCTCATGAAAACTTGAACTTTGGGAAAATCGATTTTGAGATTTGGATTGCTTTTCTGAGGAAATGGATTTGAGAATTCTGAGAAAATCAGGAAGTTCATTGGAAAATAACTTTTGAAATGGAAAATGGATTCTCAAAAAAATGGAAAACCTGAGAAAACTGATTTTGAGATTGGAAACTTAGAATTAAGAATGTGGAAATCTTAGGAAAATCATGATTTGAACTTGGAAAATACTTCAAAATCTCATTTGAAAACTTAGGATTCTGAGAAAATCAAATCCTGAGAAAAACTTGGAAATTTTTAAGAAAATTGTTTTTTTCTGAAATGGAATTGGGAAACGATTTTAAAAATGATGCAAATTGAATGAATAAATGAATTTGAAAGATATTTCATTATGGAATTGGGAAATCCTTTTTGAAATTTTGAGAAATGCAGTGCATTTTTGAAGTTAGCCTAAGAGTGTAGGCTGAATGTGGCTAATATGAAGATCATAAATCTAGGTTTCATTCGTATTCTGACTATGGCCAAAAATACAAATTCCACCAAGTTTATAAACTCCATAAGAGCTTGTGCACATGCCATTCGTTTCAACCATAGTGAAATTGGAAAAATGTGCATGAATGATACATCAAATATTGAAAATTGCTTAAATTAAACTACATGCAATGCAGTCCTATTCTAAGCAGAAAAGTAACTCTTATTCCAAATTATTACATTTGATGTTACATTGAATTGAAATAAAAGAGTAAAAGTGAAATCTTCTTCTTGAATGCTCCTGCAAAACTAGAAAACAGTGTTAGCACAGAAATGTAGGTTTTTCCGAATTTATCCAAAAATATTAGAAATTATCGAATATTATTCATATATAAACCCAAATTCATAGCCCCTTAGATATAAACATGATAAATAATGAATAAATTTCGAAAATAAACTTGGAAATTCGAAATTGGGGTCAAAATGACCAAAATGCCCCTGATGACCTTGAAATCAGGGTTTTCTGAAAGAATTTTTGTAAAATTTGGAATTTTGAAAATCAAATGAAATAAATCAAACATAATATGATGAAATATGATGATATATATATGAAAATTTATGGAATTAAAGATTGAAATTTCGAAATTATTGTCAAAATGACCAAAATGCCCCTGATAACAAGACTATGGCTTTGAAACCAGGGTTTTCTGAAAAAAAAATTGCAAAAATAGAAAAATGAAATGTAAATGAGATTGAAATTAACCCTAATATGATATGACATGTTTATTTACATGAATAAAACCCTAAAATGGTGAGAATATCATAAAATATCGAATTTAACTCGATTTTCGCCTCTAAATTTAAAAATAAACTAACATATAAAGCAAATGAACTTGGATTTGAGCCAAATTTGGCATGGACACCTAGAGTAACCCTAAAAACAGAATGAAGCTCGAAAATCTATTTTTTTGTTATTTTTTAAAATAGAAAATAGCTAGAAATCCTAAAAAATCAGAATTTTGCCTAAAATGTTGATTCTAAATGGGATTTCGGATGTCAAGCTTCCATAAAAATTTCCCAAATTTTGTGGGGAGAGAGAGGACAGTAATTCAAGGATTTTTTCCTTTTACACATTCTGTTTTTTACCTATGGTCGGAGTTGTACAGCTCCGGCAAGTCGGATCAGAATTCGGCGACTCTAGGATTTGGGGAAACAGACAGGTTTCTGAAGAAAATGTAGGAAAAATAGCAGACAGATGAGAAAATGGCTGAAATTGTGGGACAATGTCCCTGACAAACAGAGTCAAATTTCATTTTTTTACAGTAATGGGATTCGAGTTACGGCCTGGAAATGGGCAGACTGTTATCAGAGACCTAGATCTCAGGAATTTCTGGATATTGGAATTTGTCAGACAAAAAAGATAAATCTGGGAAAAATACTAGGATAATCCCAAAAATTCCCAAATTTTGGGAAATGACAGAGTAATGGGTTAGGAATAACTTTTATGTTGAAAGTTTTGACATAAAACTTATGGATTTAACGGACACAGCACATTAGGGTCGGTCTATACCCTGACAAGGAAAAATCATGGTTTTCTCAGAGGTCTGGGAAACTTGATTTTTGACAGAGATCAAATCTGCTTATAAAGATCTCAAAAATTTCAAACAATTAGTAGATTCCACCATAAATCTACTGTAATTTTTAGGGTGAGATTCGGATCTCCCACGAGGGTGATTTCAGGTCCTAAAGTCTGCTAAAATGGAATTTCAGATTTTCACAGGGTTTGAAATTGGTTTTGATATTTGACTTTTAAAAGGAGGTTGAATAATTTGAATCAAACCATATTTTTGGCAGTAAATCAGGATCTCATAATGTCATTTAGTACAAAATTATCAAGATTTATTGACAAAAAATTAAACATAAAATAATAGTTAGACTGAACGTAAACTAACAAAACCTATAGATCTCTTTGCTAACATTAACAAAGCTTACAAAACCATCTATAAAACAGTAAATTAATCAAATAAAAAAAAAAACCTAAAATGCACAACCTACATGAATATAATGTTTAAAACAGAGAAAATATGGATGTATGAAGTTGATTTGATATTGGATATTTGTATGAGAGGGATCCGATCCATTCATTCAGATGGATGGATTACCTCACATCGTCTAGCCTTGATGTAAAAATCTCTGATTTTCACCCCACTAGATCATATAAACAATGGCTTTTCAGCTGTATGAATTTGATTTTGAGTTGGATTTGCAAAATAAGAAAAGGGGTTTTACTTTGTACCGGCTGATGGGCTGGAGCGATGGAGAAGTTCGCACGGGTGGCTGGAGATGGATGCTAGAGGGCTGTTGTGGTGGTTGTAGCAAGGCTGCCACTAGTGAAGGGCTGAAGCTATAGCTGTGTGAATACTGCCAATGGTTGAAGATGAACTGCAACAAGTGAAGTGGCTGGAGGTACTGCTTCAATGGTGTTGTAGACACCGGCTGGAGATACTTCAACATTGGAAAAGGTGGAGCTGCAAGGTTGTTTGCTATGGAGGCTATTGGCTGGAACAATGGTTGATGGTTGCTGTGTTGGAGGTGAAGGCTGGACCGGTTAGAGGTGCTAAACTGATGGAGGAGGCTGCTGCCACAAAGGGGGGGAGATTGACAGATAGAAAAAAAATTGGGATATCGTGAATGTGTGAGAGAGAGAGGGCTGAAAAAGGAGTCCACCGTATGGGTATTAGTTGTTGAACTTAGGGAAAATAGTCATAACTTAGGGTTTAATTAGATGGGTTTAATAATAGGGAGGTATACATGAATGGCTGGAATAAGTAGGGAAAGGAAGAAAAGGAAGGGAAGAAGGAAAGAAAGGAAGGAAGAAGGAAGGAAAGAAAGAAAGAAGAAAAGGGAAAAGGAAAGAAAGGGAAAGAGAAAGGAAAAAAAAAGAAAAAGGAAAGAAAGGAAGGGAGAGGGGGCTAGAGGTTTGAGCGACCCCCTTGCGGGTCCCCCCTTAGATAAAATAAATAAATAATAAAAACAAAGGAAATAAAGAAAATGTAATTTTTTTTCTTTTTTATATATAAATTAAAAGGCAAATGCAAATGGATGGGCCATCTCAGAGCGGGTCCAAATTCCACTTTTGAAATTCATTTTGGCGATTAGAGGGGTAAAATAGTCTTTTTAGAAAATTTCCAGACGAAACGAGTTATTTTTGGCAGTTTTTGAAACGAGCCGGATTCTAAAGTTTAATACCCCGTTGCAAAGCAAATCCAGTGTAGAATTTGAAATTTTGAGTTTGAAAGAAATCCAATTTTTTTTCTCGAGAAAATATTTCCAAATTTAGAATCCTAGGGGTAAAAATGTCAATTTTGAAAACCCAGAATTTGAAATTAATTTCTGAAAACTTTTAAAACTCAATCTGGATTGAAATTTATAAAATTGGAGTTCTGGACTTCGAAAATGAAATGAAATGTGATGAAATGTTATGAAATGCTGAGAAATGATATGAAATGATGAGAAATGACATGAAATGCTATGCAAAATGCAGGCTTTGAATGAAGAATTTTGGATGTTAGACCCCGATTCACACTTACCAGTTCAAAAAGTGTTAAAATTGATAAAATTTGCCAAACGATTCAAGAAATGGTTTTTGAACTCCACCGAGCTAGAGTGACACTAAAAATCAGGGTTTGAGCTGAAATGAGCTGGATTGAGTTGGGTTTTAGAGTTTTAGAACTCAAATGAACTGACCAGACACTGACTCAACTGACCTTTCCGACTAAATTTTCAAGAAAAGCTGCCATTTTTAGAGAAATGGTACGAAATGGTCACTGGAGTGAAGTGAATTACGAATTTGAGTTGGGTTTGAGCTAGAACAAAGATCAGTTATACTGACATGAACTAAAATCGAAGCTTGAACACTAGCTCAACTGACTGAACTCGGCTCAATTTCAGCTGAAAGAGCTGAAATGGACTAAAATGGGCTCCTGGACACTTGGAAATGGGTTTGAACTGAAACTGGAGCACTTGAACTTCTGGTGAGCTCAAGTTAGACTCTAGGGAATATGACTGACTGTGAATGACTGACTCAGAAATAATTGACTTAGATTTGAGTGAGAAATGAGCTCATTTCTGAAGAAATGATCCCATTTTGGCATGAATGGTCAGAAATGAAAATGATCTTCTCACTGTGAGTTCAAATGACTCAGGGTTTGACTCCTACACCAACCTGACAGGGTCGGCACTGCACGAGGAGGGTTGTTTGAGAATGGATGAGGAAAATTTGGGGTGTTTACAAGGATTTGATTGAATGATAGCTTCTTTTACTCTATTTTCTTATATTTTCCACAAGTTTTCCAAAAATACTGGACAATTTCCAAAATCCCCTATTTCCATCTATTTTCATGCACTACCTAGCATATTCTCCTCATTTTCAAACCCTGGGCAATTTTTCCAAATTATCCACCTTTTTTTCTTTAAAACTCCAGGCGATTTTCCATCCTTTCGTTCTTCTGAATCTTGAATTTTCAGCTCATTTTTATCCTGCCTAGAATTTCTTCAAAAATCATGTAGTTTTTCTCTCAAACTTGTCCTTACTCCTTTTGTATTTTCCAGTTTATTCTGATGGCATCCAGTCAACTTGATTCAGTCTTTCCTGAGGGCCATATCTCCTATGAGGTGCGACAAGGTCTTCCCAAGCATCGAGTCCTCAGCACCGGATCCTTTATTCCCCGATGGTACTATTCCTGGCTAAAAAATTTCTCTCATATGTTTTTGGACCATCTGAACGATTGTGGGTTAGAACTGGCATCCGCAGTGGGAAAGCAGACAGTCAACGACAATTTAATCCACACATTGGCAGAGCGGTGGAATCTGTGTACATGTACCTTCTGGTTCCCATGGAGAGAAATGACTTTGTTAATGAATGAGTTTTCAGAGATCATGGGATTACCTGAGCTAGCCGGTCAACTTGGAGATCCATTAGAGCAACAGTTCTTGATCAATGTCAAGGGTCTGGATCCCCGAGATGCGTTAGCTTGCATGACAGGGCGTAAGTCTTGGCCACTGATTGAAGAAGACAAAAGTGAATATGTAAATCTGCTCGAGATCTACAAACAATATGAAGCATTTGTAGAAGTCAGCTCCTTATCCCGAACAACTCAAGAGAGAATCCAACATGCGATGGTCCTATGCATTGTGGGATTGACTTTCTTTCTAGATGGACAGAGTTACGTAGATATTAGGATAGTTTAGCTTCTGTGAAGGTGGAGAAGTCGACAGACTAGCCGCCTCTATAGCCATGGCCGCATTGGCTTTCTTGTACCAAGGGTTGACCCATTTCACACTTGGAGAATCAATTTTAGTCGAAGGGTGCACCTACGCATTGCAGTCCTGGTTCCTCCGACATGTGCCAACCAAAGCCAGCTCATTCAGATATAATGGTGAAAAATGTCTTCCAGTTGCACGATACCGGTTCTTGATCGACAACCTTCAAGAGGAAGAAGTCGTGTGGGATTACTTCGATCGTCAGGAATCACCTCCCAGATATACTTATGCATATGTCAAGCGATTCAGGCTAGTTGGCCCATTCTTTTGCACCTATTACCATCCAGAACGATGTGTCAAGCAATTTTCTCAGAGACAAAAGCGCATAGAAACTCATCTACTATCGAGGATCATGCCAGAGTTTGATCTCACATTAGATCAGTGGTCTGAAGCATACCATTCTGCCAGATATGGCTGAGATTCTTTTGTTACTCTTACTATTTTTCTTGGTCCTCGAGTGTCTGCTGATTATCAGGAGTGGTAGAAAATTGTTTGTCCCCCTCCTCTCTGCCAAGTTTATTATTAATAAAATCATGTTTTTCCTTCAATAAAATTCCTTTAAATTTTCATCCTATCTTGGTTTGACGACCTTGCCTAGGTAACAAGGCATATTTCCAGTTGTTTATTTTGCAAAGAATAACAACGCAATTGTCGTGACTCTAGCGGCGACTCAATCCCTAGTAATGGAATATCCTTCTAATTGTCTACCAAAATATCCAGCAAATATTTCCTATTCAAAACTATTTTCAGTAGCTAACCCTCAGTTTTGCCCTGTAGAGAGCACTTGCATCCTTACATAGTTCAGACAAGGTCCAGCAGGAAAATCGCACCAGTTCAGCATATCAGTTACTCTTCAACCTCAGAGCAAGAAATGGCCTCTTCACGGTCTGTCGAGAATGGAAACCAACAAGTCAATGATGACATTGACCCTCAGATGTACTTACTATTTCAGAGAATGATGAGCAAGATGTTGTCCGAAGAGACAGGGGCTGCTTCAGGAAGTGCTCATACTAAGAAGAAGGTCAAAGGTCGAACGGTGAAAAAGAATGTGAAAATATCCAAAAGGCAGAGTCATCACGGGCAAACTTCTGATGAAGCAGAATCAGTGGGAGATACTGACGAGGAATATGAAACCCTGCAGACTTTTAAAAAGTCGACTCAAGGGCAGGGGTTGGCTTACAAGTCCAAGAACCAGTCTGTTAATAACTCTGATCAGCCACAACTCAGAGATATGGTTAAGATGGTCAAAGACCTATAAGCTCGTGATAAGGGCAAGAAGGTCTTTACAAGTGAAGATTTTTATGATGGACTGGATGGGGATGACAATCTCGACAATCTCCCCAGGACATTTATCAAGTTTGATGGCTCTGGCAATCCTAAGGCTCATCTCGCCCTTTTCTTCGCAGAATATTCCAGGTTTAGGAGAAACAATCAAGCTTTATTCCTTTGTTTCCCTCACAATCTGGAGAGAATTGCAGTGAAATGGTATTCAGAGCACAAACCCTGTAGAGCTGAAGGAGTTTGATAAAATGGTCAACCTGTTTATTGGGCGCTTCTTATTCAATGCTGAGGCACTTCCGACTCTCAGCCACCTCTGCAGTCTGAAGTAGAAGGAAAATGAGAAAGCCAGGGATTTTATCCACAGGTGGAGATCCACTTATAACAAAATGTGGGATCCAATATCAGAAGGACACGCACTATCCTTGACTCTGAGTAACTTTGCACAACCCCTAAGGGGATTGATCTCCACCTTTTCATCAAAAACTTTTATTGAGCTGACAGAACGAGCCGAATGACTCGAGTTGAGTATGAAAAATGGATCTTACGAGGGTTTCACGTTCACCAAGAACAGCAGTCAACCGGAGTCCAAAAATAAAACCCATTTCACTTACTCTGTCAGCAACAGTAAGAACCAGCATAAGGGAAACATAAAGAATCACATTTATGGTTCAGGGGGATCAAACACCAGCAAAAATGACCAGAAGGGCAAATAAATCCCTCAGTATGATAGACAACCACAATAGACTCTCGAGCAAGGGTCAAAATCTCAAGAAAAACCAAAGCGTGACAGGTGGAGTTATAATTGCAAGTTTACTCCCTTGGATCAGTCTCTTGAGATAGTACTAGAGTATATACTCGGTAGTGATATGATAAAACTCCCAAGGGTAGCCGATCCACCAGTGGTCATGGGGAAAATGAAAGAAAGATTTTGTAAGTTCCACCGAACAGTGGAACACGATACTGAGAACTGTTTTGTTCTAAAAAACATCATACAAAATTATATTGACAAGAATCTGCTGGTAGAAGGTGCCAAAGATGAGAAAATGGGAATATTAAATCAGCCTTTCCTTCAACACTCGACCACGGTGATATCTGACCATCTATTTCAGCCAGAGGATTGCATCTAGCCATGCCTTAGCAGTGATATCGATATTCAGCATCAGGTATTAGTATTGCATAAGGCCCAATCTAGTACTCAGAAGATTGACCTTGTCTCAACTTTCAACAAGCTGAATGTCTCGAAGGAGCCTGTTGGGGCCACCCCTGAAGTTGCCAAAAGAATGCCATGGTTCCCCAAAAGCTTTATCAAATCCGTGACAGAAAAGGGCAAGGCAGCAGAGAAGAAGGTCAATACAGTGCAAAGACCAATTATTTCCCTCTTTAATATCCTGATCCTCGAGCTGGCACGTACCTCTCCCAGACATCAATAAGTCCTAGATGAGTTACTGCAGAAAATCAAGGTCAAGCCAAACACTACTCTTGAAGACATGGCCCAGATCGTTAATCAAGCCATGACCAGTGCTCCCATAACGTTTTCAGACGAGGACCTTCCCAAGCCCCATGCATTTCATAATAATGCTTTGTATATTGTGGCCCAAACCAGAGGAATGACTTTACTCCACGTGCTCGTCGATGGAGGCAGTAGCCTCAACATTTGCCCCGAGATGACTGCCAAAGCTCTGGGTATAAAAGAAGAAGAGTACACTTCAGATCCGATCACTATTTATGGATTTGACAATCACGGACAGACAGCAAAGGGCAAGATTTTTCTAGAAATCTTCATCAACTACTCTGTTCATACAATTCTTTTTCACGTTGTCAATGTGCCACCGACATATAACCTTTTTATTGGGGAGAACGTGGATTCACAACATAAATGCAGTGCCATCCACTTTACATCAATGCATTAAGTGGTCCAAGGGTGGCATGATCACTACTGTCTTGGGGGAAGACCTAAAACAGAGACTGCTGCAGCCTATGATTCCCAGGCCAACCTATACTACTAACATCCCTAGCATCAGAGAAAGTGAAGAGGTTATTCTCAGTGAAAGCCTCGAGATGTTGAAGCTAGAGGCAATACCAGAGACGAAGCATACTACAACGATGGTTCGATGGCAAGGGTCACATTTCTTTAAGATCGAGGGTTGTCTCGATTATAGCACTTTCAAAGACCATCCTCTTTTTCCACAGTTTGTGAGAGCCAAGAAAGGGTTTGACCTGTTATTGAAGCACGACTATCAGCCTTTCAAGGGCTTAGGCAAGAATGGAGATGAGTGGTTAGAGCCAATAATCCCTGAGCATCATCCGTACAGAGAAGGATTGGGGTTCATGGGTAAAAGATCTCATAAGGATACTGTCTTTCTAGAGGGAACCCATTAAAAGCATCTACTATCATTCTTTTTCTACCTCGTTTCTTTGATTTCCGCAATTTGTAGGGACGATGTCCCATTTCATTTCATTTATTTTAATGTCATCATTTCATTTAAAGTTTGCAATAAAGTTATCAATTTTTCTCATCTATCTGGATGCCATCCTTCTCTTCTTTCTCTATAATTTGTCCTCAAAATTCATTATTATTATCCTTCTCATTTCATGCAACTTGTTCCATGATAAGCGAATTTTCTAAAAATACTATTCTTTTTCCAAAATTTTAGAATGTCTTCCCAATCAATAAATAGACTAGTCGCCAATCCTTCAGCCGCATTGAATCCTGCGAAGATTTATCAAGTTAGGGCAAGAGCAAAGGACAGTAAGATCGCCAAGCAGTCGAAAGAAGCTGCAGAGTTTGATTTATCTCTTCAAGAATTGTCAGAGTTCATAGTGGTTCAGAAACATGATAAACCATCGTCCCTAGTTCAGGATCCAACTGAAGACATCAATATTGGTTCAGAGAATAGTCCAAAGATTCTCAAGATCGGCACCAGTCTGAGTACAGATGAGAAGGAAAGACTCATTAATTTTCTTAAACAATACCAAGAAGTGTTCGCATGGACTTATGAGGATATACCAGGTTTAGACTCTAATTTGGTAGAACATCGCCTCGTTTTGAAACCCAATGCTAAACCAGTTAAGCAGAAGTTGCAAAAAATGGATCCATGAATCGAACAACCAGTTAAGGAAGGACTTGATGACTTGCTCAAAGCTGGATTCATTCGAGCAATAGATTATCCGGATTGGTTGGCAAATATAGCAGCAGTTCCCAAGAAGAATGGCAAAGTTCGAATATGTATTGACTTTCGCGATCTCAATAAAACTACTCCAAAGGATGATTATCCGCTCCCAAACATCGATCTCCTTATCGATAGCACAACCGATCATGCCATATTTTTCTTCATGGATGGATATTTCAGATATAATCAAATCATGTTGGTCGCTCGTGGCCAATCTAAAACATCCTTCACTACAGCTTGGGGCACTTTCTGTTATACCGTCATGTCATTTGGGCTCAAGAATGTTGGAGCAACCTATCAGTGCGCAATGGTTGCCATCTTCAATGACCAGATGCACAAAATCATGGATGCATATGTTGATGGCATTTTTATGAAGTCCAAAGAAGAAGAGGATCATATTGGTGCTCTCGATCAAGTCTTCAAGCGGCTCATTCTTTACAAGCTAAGACTCAATCCTCAGAAGTGTGTCTTCAGAGTTGAATTAGGCAAGTTGTTAGGCTTTTTGGTCAGCAAAAAGGAGATAGAAGTGGATCCCGCTAAAGGAAAAGCTATCATCGATATGCCACTCCCGACTACTCTTAAAGAATTGCATAGACTTTAGGGACACATGCAATCAATCCGGCGATTTATATCCAATTTGGCCATGAGGTGTGAACCTTTTAATCATCTACTCAAAAAAGGAGTGAAGTTCGAGTGGAGATCGGAGTGTCAGCAGTCATTCGAGCACATCAAGAAATATCTCCTCAATCCTCCCATTCTGAAGCCGTCAGAATTGAGTAAGGCACTTTTGCTATATGTCTCAGTCAATCAAGCCGCTTATGGTAGATTCTTAGCACAATATGAAAATGGCAGTCGAGTAGAGCATGCTATTTACTATGTAAGCAAGACTTTCATTGACTACGAGAAGAAGTATTCTCAGATAGAAAAGACGTGCCTAACACTGGTCTGAATGTGTCAGAAATTGAGGCATTACTTGTTAGCATCAGAAGTCAAGGTTCTATTAAAACTAAATCATCTCAAGTATATTCTAGAACAACCGTTTCTCAGCGGACGGATCGCCAAGTGGTAAGTTTTGTTGATGCAGTGTAACTTAGAATATGTTTCTCAACAATCAATTAAAGGTCAGGTCATCGCCGACCAGTTAGCCGATTTTCCTTTGTCAGAAGATGTGAAGGCTAAAGATGATTTCCCTGATGAACGCATTCATAACATTCAACAATCTCCAGTTTAGAATCTCTTCTTTGACGATTCCAAGAACATGGCCGACATAGGGATCGAGAACCTGTTATTCACGCCTGAGAAGGAGATGATCCCCTTTTCCCTCAAACTCGATTTCTAATGTACTCATAATATGACTAAGTATGAAGCTTTAATACATGGCCTGAGAATCCTGCAAGACTTCAATGTTAAGAGAGTGCATGTTTTTGGTGACTCATTGTTCGTCGTCAGTCAAGTCAAAGCCGAATGGCAGGTAAAAGTTCAGAAGCTACTTCCGTACCAAAAGATCGTTCTAGCTCTCATCAATAGCTTCGATAAATTTCAGCTCTTTCACATCAAGAGAAATTTCAATCAAGTAGCAGACAGTTTAGCCAACTTGGGCTCCATTATGTCTTTCAAGAGTGGAGAATCCCATCATTCCTTTGAAATCGTCAGACTTGATCAACCTGCCTTCATACCAGTAGAGAAGATGAACTAGGTCGAGCAAAAGAAGAAGCCTTGGTATCATGACATCAAGAATTTCATCGAGACTGGTGAGCTTCCACCAGAGTTGTCAAAGAGAGAACATAAAGCAATTCAGCGTATGTCTGCCCGATATTTTATTCTTGCCAATGTTCTTTATCGTCGAGGGTTCAGTTCTGAATATTTCAGATGCTTAGATGAAGATGAAGCCAAAGAAGTTATGCGGGAAGCACACAAAGGCATTTGTGATGGTCACATCGGCTACTAAACTCTTATCAAACAAATCATCCGAGCAGGGTATTATTGGAAGACTATGTAACAAGATTGCTATCGTTTTGTAAAGAAGTGCATTCAATGCCAGATGCACGCACATTCTATTCATGCACCAGCAACATATCTGCAATCTGTCGTCTCTCCATGGTTATTTTCTATGTGAGCCTTTGATGTTGTAGGTCCCATCACTCCTTTTGCTTCGAATGACCACAAATATTTTCTTGCCGCAACAGAATACTTTACTAAGTGGGTAGAAGTTGTCACTTTGCACACAATAGAAGGCCGACACATGGTCTCGTTCATTCACAAGAATATTCTTTGTCGTTTTGGTATACCGCATGACATTGTTTCAGATAATGGTACTCATTTCAAGAATGAGAGAATGAAGACCTTTTGTTCGAAATTCAAAATTCATCATCATTTCTCAGCTCCTTACTATCCCCAAGGGAACGATCAGGCAGAAGCTACAAATAAGATTTTGATTTGCATCTTGGAAAGAACCGTTGAGATGGGTCGTGACTAGCACGAGAAAATCCATGATGCACTCTGGACGTATCAAACTACCATTTGTACCCCGACCAATGCAACTTCTTCAGAGCTTGTTTATGAAACTGAGGTGGTATTGCCTCTTTATCTTCAGAAGCATGCCCTTAAATTTGTATCTCTTCTAGAGCTACCACTCGATCAGTATCAACAACAGACATTGGTACAGCTTGATCTACTTGATAAGAGAAGACTCAAAGTAGTGGAGCATGCTCAGTCTTATCGATAGAGGATAGCTAGACAATATGCTAAGTCAGCCATTGAATGAAGATTCTGAGTTAATGATTTGGTCCTTAGATCTACGGCTCATCTCAAGTACCGTCCACATGGCAAATGGTCACCCAACTGAGAAGGTCCCTATGTGATCAAAGAAGCGTTACCACATAATTTATATTGTCTGATTAATGCAGACGGGGTAGAATTACCCGATCCTATCAATGCCCGACATTTGAAGAAATTCTACACTTAGAAAACTTTTATTCTATCTTTTGTATTCCTCAATAAATTTTCTTCTAATAAATGATCAATTATTCTTTTATCAGAATATTTCTTTTCCCCAGACTACACTGGGGCATTTTTGTTATAAAACTCATCTTTTATTCAAAATACCCTGTACACAGGCAGGATCAAACAAAATCTTTCATTATCTATTTCTTCAGAGTCATTTGTGTTAATTTACATACATTCATGACATTTGTTCACATCCATCTTGCATCTACATCAATTTTCATTCGGGAAAAGTGACAAAATTCTGAGCCCCTGGTAAACTGTCTGAGCCCTCGTGAGGTTGAAGATCAAAAAATGTCCCATCACAGTCGAAGGGTAATCTTTTAAAACCCAATGCTCGTACTGGTAATCTTTTAAAATCCAGTGCTCGTATTGGTAATCTTTTAAATCCAGTGCTCGTACTGGTACTTCATCAAAATTCAATCCTCGTATTAGTTGCAATCCAAACACTAGTCTCGCATTAGGGTTCAGACTCAATGCCAATCTTAAGATCTACAAACCAAACAATCTTTATCAGACCCTTGGGTCACTCCATTATGTCAATCTGACCTCCAGGTCACCAATTTTGTTAGACTTCTAAGTCATCAAATTTTATCAAGCAAACCTTTGGGTTATCAACTCTATCAAAGACAATCATTATCTTTCGACCTTCAGGTCGCATTCGTCAATCATGGTCTTTCATGATTCGACCTTTGTGTCGAACTCATCTGCCAACTAGCTCAAAATCAATTGTCAATCATTTCTCTTGTGAGAGACCCTTTTCCCAGGGAGAGTTTGAGGGAGCTCATTCTTTTTGCATGTCTTTATTATTCGTTCGTTGACCCCCTTTTCTATGAAGAGCTTGAAGGGACTCATGCTTCACGAACAATTTGCAAAACAATCTTTATTGTCACACAAGGAAACCTTTTTCCAGGGAGAGTTTTGATGAAAACTCGTCCTCCTTGTAACCCTAAATATTTTTTGTTAGGCCACCCCGTCATCAAGGACCCTTTTTCCAGGGAGAGTGTGATGGACTCGCTCCTCTATGATATCCTTCCCAACCTTTGTTAGCGGCCCCCTACCCATAAGAGAAGTCTAGAAATATGGAGTTTTGACGAAAACTTTATTTCTCTTCGAAAGTTCATTTTGCAAACACCTCCTCTTTAGGGAAGAGAGGAGTATCTTTTTATTACCCGTTCAGGTAAGGGTCAAGCCTGAGTCTCTCCTTTGGAGAAAGGAGAGGAGAATCTAGCCACAGACGTGTCATTTAGACCTCAAGTGATTTCTTTCACCAAGGATTCCAAGAATATTTTGCCAAATTGTCATGAAAAAAAGTTGTTGATCCCAGAAATCTTTTATTACACAAAAGAATTACCTCAGATCACCTTCAGTATTACTTCCAAAAAGAGTGAAGCTTTTGTGAAGGAGGATTCAAAATCCAAATTCTTTCTATTGACTAACCAAAAGGATGAAGAATAAATCCTCGATATGGCCAGCAAAGGAAATTCAATGTTGTCGCAAAGCCATAAGTGATTGATATTAATCGAAGCTATGACACATTTTTAAAGATCATTCTTGTAAAGACAAGGCAGTCGAAATATCTTGGGTGATAAAAAAAAATCCACTCAACTCCCATATCTCCTCAATCATTTAAGCTGTAATTAAATATCTGCAAAAGGGATCTCTCAATCATCGTTAAGTTAAAGGCTGGTGGATAAGTTAGACCTTCGAGGCCAAAAAAGATTTAGATCATCTATAAGATAAAGGAGTTTGTGACAGATCCTTCTAGGAAAAGTTCAGATCACCGCCAAGTTGAAGGCGAATGCGATGAACCTCCTGACAAATCCTAAAAGATATTTAATTTTCGCTGTCATCAAGAGACCACCAACCAATGAGTCAATACCGACAATATAATCCCTGAGACAAAGAAGGATCGAAACATCTCCAAGTTGAAGGAGTTTGTGATGTATCCTTCCAAAAAAAGAGAAAATCTAGGACATCTCCAAAATGAAGGATGATGTAATAAACTCCTTAGAAACCCAAGAGAGCTCAATTTCTGTAAAAAAAAAGAGTACAGAAAGACCATCCTGAGAAAAGAATCCCAGGATATCAAACTGCCGAATCTACCAAGAATCTTCTTTAATTTTGTGAAATTCTTTTATCAATATCCTTTCACCAATTGCTTTCACAATGAGAATTCTTTCTTTTCCGTTCATATCAAGGAAATTGATAGCCTCCTTGAAAAAAAGTCAATTGCAAGTAATTTGAATTCAAATCTTGATTCTATGAAGTTAAGTCCACATGAAGGTAATACTCTAGGCAGAAAGAGGAAATATTATATATATATATATATATGCTTATTTTCAATCATTATTGAATTAACTACAATTTTTATCTTACTGACAATTTTTTCAAGTTATCTTGACATGAAGTGAGAGCTTGATGTCTATTTTGATGTATCCAGACATTGTTTTTATCTCTTTTAGGATCGGATAACGGGAGTTGTCTAAGATCCTTCCCTTCTTGTTTTCATCTGAGTGCCTAGGCTCTTAGATTCACACACTTTCCTGTACTCCCCACTGTCCCACCATAGACAGTTGTCATTCAGGATAAGGGTTAAACCTAAATTGTTTATGCAAAAGGTCATATGTTTTAAAAGCCATTCAGTCGCAGCAATGAGATGCCCAAGATCAATCCCTTTTCAAGCTTTAGGGAACCCCCTTTCTTCCTTTTTCAAACCCCTCTCAGATCTATTGTGCAAAATCCGAAGGTCCCATAATGGTTTCTTCATTCGAGGATTTCGTTTACCGTTCCTTTCAGGTTAAGGGTTAAGCCTGAACCTCATTTTTTCATGAGGTATTTATCGTCCCCTTTTAGGTTAAGGGTTAAGCCTGAACCTCATTTTTCCATGAGGTACCATTCATTTCAGGTTAAGGGTTAAGCCTGAACCTCATTTTTCCATGAGGTATCGTCCCTTTCAGGTTAAGGGTTTAAGCCTGAGCTTCGTTTTTCCATGAGGTACCATCCCTTTTAGGTTAAGGGTTAAGTCTGAATCTCGTTCTTCCATGAGATATTTTTTTGTCCCATCCAGGTTAAGGGCTAAATCTGAGCCTCATCTTGATGAGGTAAATCTTCATCTTCATTCTTCATCCCATATCTACCACTATCATCTACACCAACTCTTTCATACCTAGTCAGATTCTTCTAACTGGGGCATTTTTATAGCCCAAATTTGGTGTATTTTTCTTTTCCACTAAGCTTGGCTTTCAACTGACTTAGCAATAAAGAGGGGCATCTGTAAACACCCCAAAATTTTACCCCCATTTAGTATTTATATTTCATGTGTCATTGCATATCACTGCATGCATTTGGCATATCATTTCATTGCATTGCATAGCATTGCATGTCATTACATCTCATTATCAAGATCCAGTACTTCTGTTTTCAAAATATTGAATCCAGATTCAAGTTTTAAAACTTTTTTTTCGAAATCAATTTCAAAACCTGGGTTTTAAACCAACATTTTGTCATTTGCCAATCCCTAGGATCTTATATTTCGAAATGTTTTTCTTAGAAAATAATCTGAATTCATTTTAAACTCAATTTTAATTGATTTCAATTCTCAGATGAGACCCATTTAGGTGGTGTCACTTCTGGATTCCTTTATCTATAAAAAATCTCAAAAATTTCAGTCCTAGTTGGATCAGGACTCTGTATTTTCATCTTTTTAAATCTTTTCAAAACTCCATTTTGATTTTAAACCAGTTATGGTCATATTCTTGCACATTTTTGTCATTTTGGTTAAAATTTCAGAGTCCTAGTTGGATCAGGACTCTATCTTTTACTACCCTTTTTACCTATTTTTGAGAAAATCTTTCATTTTGGCCAAAATCCCAGAGTCTTAGTTGGCTTAGAACTCTTTTTCAAGAATCCCAGTCAGATTAGGACTCATCTTCAGAGTTTCAGGACTCTATCTTTCGTAGCTATTTCATCTATTTTTAATCAAAACTTTTAAAATCTTTCAAAAAGAAGCCAAAACTCAGAGTTTTAGTTGAACCAGGACTCTATTCAAAGAGTCCCAGTTGGATCAAGACTCTGACCCTGACTTCAATTTTGAGAGAATCTTGCCAAAATCTCTTTATTTATCTTTTCAAATTTTAAAATTATTACACCTTTATCATAGAATTTCAAAATTCTGGGATTTTATCCCAGAGTCCTGATCGAATCAGGACTCTATCCAAAGTTTATTTTCTCACTTCATTTTCATTGGTTTTCAAAAGCTCTGTTTAAATCTCATCATTTGCTTCTTAGAAAACCAAAAATTTTCAGAGTTCTAGTTGAATTAGGACTCTTCCTAGTTAGATCAGGAATCTGAACCAGACTTCAATTTTATCTTATTTTTACCTATTTTTTAAGATCCTTTCATTTGTTTTCTCAGAAAATCCAAAATTCTAAGAGTCCTAGTCCAATTAGGACTCGGTCCCTAGAGTCCCAGTTGGATCAGAACTCTGTTTTGATTTCAATACTTGTTGCTATTTTCACTGTTTTCACAAATTCTTTCATTTATTTTTCAGAAAATACTAAAAAAAAATCTAGAGTTTCAGTCTGATCAGGACTCTGTCCTAGAGTCCTAATTTAGTTAGGAGTCTGATTTGAAGTTTGTTTTTACTTCTGTTTTTATTCCTTTTCATTTGTTTTTTAAAAATTAGGTCATTTTGCAGAGTTCAGTTGATTCAGGACTCTATTTCGGAGTTTCGGTTGAGTTAGGACTCTTACCCTGACTACATTTTTTTACTTATTTTACCAGTTCTGATGAAATCTTTCAAAAACTCCTTCATTCGGTTTTCAAAATCCTAAAATCTTAGAGTCTTAAAATTTCAAAACTCTAGCCCAGAGTTCCAGTTTGCTTAGGACTCTATTTTTAAGCCTTTGAATTTCATTTGTTGATTTTAATCCCTTTTCAAAGCTATTATAAGTCTTTATTTCAAAATTTTCAAAACTCTGGTATGGGGCCCATTCAGTTGGCGCCATATCTGGAGAAGTTTTGTCTAAGTCAGAACTTTGTGTTATTTCAAAATCTTTAATTTCAAGTCCACTTTTGAATCTCTTTTAAAAAACCTCTCATTTCCGAGTTTTAAAATCATTTTTTTTTAAATCAAACGAGGCCCACTCGAGGTGGCACCACATATGCATAAGTCAGGGTTAGACTAGGGTTAGTCAGTGTCCTAGTTAGGTGAGGGGTTTAGAAGAGTCAAAAACAATTTCAAAAATTCATTTTATTTAGGTTTTAAACCATTGGTTTTTAAAAGTTTTAAAATAAAGCTTTAAAAACCCAATGTGGGCCCACACTAGGTGGTGCCACATTTGGGGTCTTTTAGGTTAGTTAGGAGTCTAGTTAGGTTAGCTAGAGTCCACATAGGTTAGGAAATTTTAGAAAAATTTCCCCCCGCTAATTACTTTGGATAGGTTTCAAGAGAGGCAAATTTGGAATTAAAAAAAGCCCTAATTAAAACCTTTTTTTTTTTTAAGAAGCAAACGGGGGGGAGGGGTTGACACCTATTCTTCTCCCATTCAATTCTTGGAGCTTCTCTCTCCTCTCCAGCACCTCCTCCTTCTCCATTGCAGCTGCAGCTCCCAAGGTAAATTCCCTTAGCCTTATTTCATAGTTTTTTTAATATTTTCATTAAAATACATGTATTTCCTCCTTGCCGCCCCCTTTTTCATGGTTTTTAACCATGGTTCATCATCATTTCAAAGGTAAAATCAATTTTCATCATGGATTCCTTGTATTTTTTTGTATTTTATGTCATATTAATGTTTATTTTATATATTCTAGCATCAAACCAAGTTTTGTTATGCTTTTTATGTATTTTTTTATTTGTTTCCATGTTTAGATTAGTTGTTTTGGTGTTTTATTGCATTTTCGTGTATTCTGATTTTAGATCCGTAGAAATCATGCTATTTTGTATTTTAATTTTTATTAGAAATTTCAGATTTTTTTATATGTAGTCCACGGATATGTCAGTAAGTCCCTATAAAAAATTCTGAGGTTTTGGGATTTGGGAACCCTGTTAGAAAAAAATATAAAGTCGAATCGTGATTCTTGTTGGTTAAAATCATTATTCATATTCAAGTATAACTTGCAGTTGCGTTATTTTTGTCATCTAAGATCTGATTCAGTATCCGCAAATTGCAGTAGCTTTGCATTAGAGTCTATTATTTACTGTAAAATTTTCATAATTTTTTGTCACTGTTTGCTATTTTTCTCTGACATAAAGTTAAGTCAACTTTTTAGAACTCGTTATACTTTGTTAAAACCCTAATTCAACTTGTGTTGATCGTATCCCCCTAACCAAAGATCTGATTTATGATCTGTAAAAAGAGAAGTTCATTATCTACATGTCTTCTATTCACTTATGAAATCTCAGAAATTTTCGATGTGTTTTGTTATTTTTCCATGTATTTGAAATCGTAAGTACCTGTTTTGATCGATTTTATATTCGTTATATTCAAGTACAGATTATCGGAATGATATCTCCCTAACCGAAGATGATTTTTCTGATCTATAAATAGAAGAATCTTTATTTTTTTGTATATTATATATTTGTAAAATTTTATGAATTTCCATGGTGATTGGCCTTTGATTTGGGCCTGACACTAAAATAGGTACATGCCCGCGAGCAAAAATAACAAATTTTAGAGTTTCATGCAATTTTCGTATTAAAATCATGTCAAAATTTGATCTTTATGTTTCTAGATTAATTTTAGGGTTACAATGAGTGCAGGTATCGATTTTTATTAATTTTGGATCTCATTTGATGCTCGGATGAGTTAAATGGCAAAACAGGGTACCCGCAGGATCCCGAAACACTGACAAAATCATGATTTTCATGACATTTTTTATTTTTTTTATGTATAAGTTCAGGTTTTTAGGGTTTTTGTATGTTTTTAATCAAATTAGGGTATTTCATACCCGATTTAATGTTTATTTGACTTTGTCTAAACCCCAAATCCCAAGTTTTTACCAAAATATTTTCTGAAAACCCTGATTTCAATGCCATAGTATTGCTATCAAGGGCATTTTGGTCATTTGACCTCAATTTCAAAATTCCAACTTGGATTTTCTTATTTTCAATCATATCATATCATCTTGTGTTTGATTTATTCTCATTTGAATTTCAAAATTTGTATTTTACAAAATATCTTTCTGAAAAACCCTGGTTTCAAGGTCATAGTCTTGCTATTAGGGGTATTTTGGTCATTTTGATCCTAATTTCGAATTTTCAAATCTCATTTTTATATTTTCAATTCAATTTCATCACTTATGTTTATATCAATGAATTATGAATTGGGTTTATATCTGGATAATATCCGATAATTCTTAATATTTTCGGATAAACCCAGATAAACCTATATTTTTGTACTAACTTGTTTTCTAGTTTTACAAGATTATTCAAATAGAGGACTTAGCTTTTCATTTTATTTCTCTTTATTCAATTCAAATGTAATATCGAATGTAATATTGGAATAAGATTTACATTTTCTGCTTAGAATAGGGAGCATTGCATATAGTTTAATTCAACAAATATCAATATCTTATGTATGTCAATTCATGCATTTTTTTTTATAAATCCACCATGGTCTACACGAATGGAACGTGCACAAGCTCTTAGAGAGTTGACAAACTCGGTGGAATTTATATTCATGGCCATAGTCAGAATACGAATGAGACCCAAATTTGTGATATTCGTATTAGCCACATTCAGCCTACACTCTTAGGCTAACCTCAAAATACATTGCATTTCTAAAAAATACAAAAAGACTTTCTCAATTCTTCAAAACAATGTCTTTCAAATCCATATTCATTCATTTCATTCAATTTGCAAATTCCAATTCCAACTCCAATTCAGAGAAATCGATTTTCTCAAAAATTTCTAAGTCTTACTCAGAAAATGATTTTCTCAAAACTCTGAGCTTTCAAATGGTATTTCAAGTATTTCTTAACTTTAAATCACGATTTTCCAAGTCATAACATATTCAATTTCAAAGTTTGAATTAAAAAAAATCAAGCTTTTTTCCAGAATTATTGGAAATTCTTCAGAAATCGATTTTCACAAAACATTTATATTTCTTCAAAATTCAATTTTTTTTCTTCCGAAACTCTGTCCCAATCATGATTCACGATTTTCAAAGTATTATCCTTTCCAAGTATTTCAAATCTTTGAAGCATACATCATGTTTTCAATCTGCATTTTCAGAAATTCATAGCACATGCCTGATTCTCTGTGCATTTAGGAATAAAACATCAATTTAGACAAGTTGAACAAAGCAAAGCACTAGATTGATCCTTGGTTCAATTACCCCTGATAAAGGTGCCAGGAATGGTTGAACCTCATACTGACAGGCGAGTCGCATTCCTCGAAATTATCCTGCATTTTCAAACGGAGACGAGTTATTTTAAAAATCATTTTCAAAGGTCAGTTTGACTTGCAAAAGTAAAATTTTGCAATAATAACATGAACCCACGTCGATATAACACATCAGCAAGAATAAAATATTGGACAAACATGCGTTGAATCACTTTCTGCTCTCTCTTTGACAATTCTGGTAGAAGCTCACCAGTCTCAATGAAATTCTTGATATCCAAGTACCAAGGCTTTCTCTTTTGCTCAGCCTGGTTGATTTGCATAACTGGAATGAAGGCAGGTTGATCGAGTCTGCCAATTTCAAAAGAACGACAAGATTCATCATTTTTGAAAGACATAATGAAGCCTAAGTTGGCTAAGCCATCAACTATTTGATTAAACTCTCTTTTGATATGAAAAAACTGGAATTTGTTGAAGCTATCGATGAGAGCTAAAGAGATCTTCTGATAAGGAAGTAGCTTCTGATCTTTTACCTGCCATTCAACTTTGACTTGGATAACGATGAGCAACGAGTCACTAAAAGCGTGCATTCTCTTAACATTGAAGTCTTGCAGAATTCTCAGACCTTGTATTAAAGCTTCATACTCGACCATGTTATGAGTGCATTGAAAATCAAGTTTGAGGGAGAAAGGGATCATCTCCTTCTCGGGTGTGATCAATAAGATCCCGATCCCTATACCAGCCATGTTCTTAGAACCATCAAAAAATAAACTCCAAACTGGAGACTGCTGAATATTATGGATGCGCTCATCGAGGAAATCATCCTCGGCTTTCACATCTTCTGACAAAGGAAAATTGACTGGCTGGTCGGTGATAGCCTGACCTTTAATTGACTTCTGAGAAACATATTCTAAGTCATATTGCATCAATAGAACTTGCCACTTGGCGATCCATCCACTGAGAAACGATTGTTCTAGAATATACTTGAGAGGATTGAGCTTTGAGGGAACTTTGACTTCTGATGCTAGCAAGTAATGTCTTAATTTCTAACACATCCAGACTAGTGCTAGGCAAGTCTTCTCTATCTGAGAATACTTCTTCTCGTAATCAATAAAAGTCTTGCTTACATAATAGATGGCATGCTCTATTAGGCTACCTTCTTTGTACTACGCCAGGAATCCTCCACAAGCGATTTGATTGATTGAGACATATAACAAAAGAGGCTTTCCCAATTCTGGCAGCTTCAGAACAGGAGGATTGAGAAGATATTTTTTGATGCGCTCGAACGATTGTTGACACTCTGGTCTCCATTCAAACTTCACTCCTTTTTTGAGTAGATGATTGAAAGGTTCACACCTCATGGCTAAATTGGATATAAATCGTCGGATCGACTGCATACGTCCCTGAAGACTACATAATTCTTTGAGATTGGTCGGGGGTGGCATATTAATGATAGCCTTTGCCTTAGCGAGATCTACTTCTATCCCTCTTTTGCTGACCATGAAGCCAAGTAATTTGCCTGACTCTACTCCGAAGACACATTTCTGAGGGTTGAGCCTCAACTTGAATAAAATGAGTCTCTTGAAGACTTGATTTAGAGCATCAATATGGTCTTCTTCCTCCTTGGATTTGACCAGAATATCATTAACATATGCATCCATAATCTTATGCATTTGGTCATGGAAAATCATGGTCATTGCACGCTGATAAGTTGCTCTAGCATTCTTAAGACCAAATGGCATAACTGCATAACAGAACATGCCCCATGGCGTGGTGAAGGATGTTTTGGACTGATCATGAGTGACCAACTTGATTTGATTATATCCGGAATATCCATTCATAAAGGAGAACATGGCATGACCAGTCGTGCTATCGATTAGGAGATCGATGTCTGGGAGCGGATAGTCATATTTTGGAGTAGCTTTGTTGAGGTCACGAAAGTCGATACAAATTCAGACTTTGTCGTTCTTTTTGGAAACTGCTACAATATTTGCCAATGAATTTGGGTAATCTATTGCCCGAATGAATCCAGCTTTTAGTAAATCCTCAAGTCCTTCCTTGACCTGTTGTTCGATTTGAGGATCCATTTTCCTCAACTTCTACTTAACTGGCTTGACATCTGGTTTCAAAATGAGGCAATGTTCAACTAGCTTGGGGTCTAAACTTGGCATATCCTTATAAGTCCATGTGAATGCTTCTTGGTATTGCCTGAGAAAATCGATGAGCCTTTCCTTCTTATCTGTGCTCAGACTAGTGCCGATCTTGAGAATCTTTGAACTATCCTCTGAACCAATATTAATGTCTTCAGTTGGATCCTGAACTAGGGATGATGGCTCGTCTTGCTTCTGAATCGCTGTAAATTCTAGTAATTTCTGAAGAGATGAATCAAATTCTGTGAGTTCTGACTGCTTTGTGACCTTACTGTCCTTTGTTCTTGCCTTAATCCTATAAATCTTTGCTCACTTTGACATAATTGAAGGATTGACGACTAGTTGTTATCATCGCAAATTTTTTTTACTTTTTGCGAGTCAAACTGACCTTTGAAAAAGATTTTGAAAATAACTCACCTCCGTTTTTAAACTGTGAGATTATTCCGAAGAATGGGACTCGCCTGTCGGTACGAGATTCAACCGTTCCTGGCGCCTTTACCAGGGGTAATTGAACCAAGGATCAATCAAATGCTTTGCTTTGTTCAACTTGTCTAAACCATATTCTAATTCCTAAATGCACAAAGAATCAGGCATGTGCTATGAATTTCTAAAAATGCACATTTGAAAACATGATGTTTGCTTCAAAGATTGGAAAATATTTGGAAGATTCTTGGAAAATAAACTCTTTGAAAATTGTGAATTATTTTTGAGATGCTGTATTTGAGAAAGTGAAAATCGATTTCTGAAGTATTCAAGAGATTTTTGTGAAAATCGATTTTGAGAAATGTGAAATAACTTTGAAAAACTTGATTTCTTTGAATTCAAACTTTGAAATTGAAAATATAACTTAGAAAATCGAATTTGGAACTTGAGAAATACTTGAAATATCATGGGCAAATCCATATTTTGAGAAAATCGATTTTTGAATAAGACTTAGGAAATTTTTGAGAAAATGAATTTCTTTGAATTGAGATTTGAATTGGCATTGGCAAATGCATGAAATGAATGAATATGGATTTGAGGAATTGATAAATACTTTTTGTATTTTTGAGAAATGCAGTGCATTTTGAAGTTAGCCTAAGAGTGTAGGCTGAATATGGCTAATGTGAAGATCATAAATCTGGGTATCTTTCGTATTCTGACTATGGCCATAAATACGAATTCCACCAAGTTTATAAACTTCATAAAAGCTAGTGTATGTGCCATTTGTGTAGACCATAGTGAGTTTGAATATGCATGAATCATCATCCATCACACATTAACATTATTAAGAAGAAAATAAACTATATGCAATGCAGCCTAAGCTAAGCAGGAAATGTAAATTCTTATTCCAAAGTTTAATTATAAATTACATCACTATTGAAATTTAAATACATGAAAAATAAAGTCTTCAATGTACCTGCAAAACTAGAAAACTTTGTTAGTGATGATATGTTGGCTTTTCTAGATTTATCCAGCAATATCAGGAAATTGCTGGATTTTGCTAGATATAAGCCTTTTTGCCATGATTCCCTTAAATCAAAATGATAAAGTATGAAATAAAATTGAAAAAATAAGGAAGATAAGATATGAAATTTCGAAATTGGGGTCAAAATGACCAAAATACCCTAATAACAAGACTATGGCCTTGAAATTAGGGTTTTTAGAAAGATATTTGGTAAATGCAAGTTTTGAAATACGAATAAAGATAAATCAAACTAAACATGATGTGACATGATTAAAAATATGAAAATTAGGGTTAGGGATTTCGAAATTTAGGTCAAATGACCAAATTGCCCCTGATAGCAAGACTATGGCCTTGAAATCAGGGTGTTTAGAAAATATTTTGGTAAAACTTAGGTTTTATGCACTAAATGAAATCAAATGAACATCAAATTTAACCTAAAGTATCCTAATAGGACTATAAATATGATTAAACCCTAAAAATATATGTTTATGCACGAAAATCCAAGAATATCACAAATTTTGTGATTTTTTGCAGTGTTTTGGAATTCTTCGGGTGCCCTGTTTTGCAATTCAATCCATTCAAGCATCAAACGGATTCTAAAAATCCTCAAAATTAGTATATGCACTTTTTATAACTCTAATATCAAATTAGAATTATAAAAATATTTTTTTGGCATTAAATTAATCCAAAAATTGCATTAAACCCTAAAACTATGCTATTTTTGACCTAGCTCACCAACCAGTCTCAGTCCAAGACCCGAACCAGGGGTCAAACCTCCATGAAAATTTCTGATTTTTGACAGAGACCAAATAGACAAGAAAACAGAACTTTTCTATTTTACAGATCTGAAAAAGCCTTTAAAACCAGGGAGATATCCATCCGACAATCCGGACTTGAATATATTGATTTTAAGTTTGGTCCTGACTGATACTTTCCATTGAAAATTCCGGGATAAATAGCAGTACTCATTAAAAATATCTAATATTTTAACAGTGAACCGTTGACAGAAAAATAACAATACTCACTTTTTACAGATCATGAATCGGATCTGTAGTTTGGGATTTATAAACAACACAAGTCTGATTAGGGTTTTGGTAAACCCTAACGAGTTTTAAATTGAAAATCAGAGTTTCTGACAAAAGACAAATACTAAATCATGGTAAAAAAATCTGAAAATTTCACCGTAGATAGATCTAATCAACATAAATCCATAGCAATTTACAGATCTAAAATCGAATATAGGATGAGAAAAATATCATCACAGCAAGTTACCCTCTTGATTTTAACAACGATTTCAAAGTTTTAAAAACCCGACTTGATGTCTGATTTTTTTGATGAGGTTCCCGAAGTCCAAAATCTTTGATTTTTTTACAGTAGTTCAATCACATATGCATGCATCACATATAAAAAAATCA
This sequence comes from Nuphar pumila, assembly GCF_984573655.1. Lineage (NCBI taxonomy): Eukaryota > Viridiplantae > Streptophyta > Magnoliopsida > Nymphaeales > Nymphaeaceae > Nuphar > Nuphar pumila. The sequence continues at coordinate 24,664,808 of NC_143259.1, read as the reverse complement.
GAAATAAACAACAAAGATTTAAATCCGAAATAACATTATCTTTACTGTTCTAAACCTAAAACACACAGAAATCTAAGAAACTATAAGAACTATGCATTAATTAATGTAAAACAATAAAATAAACCATAAAACAGTAAAAAAAAATTATTTCTATGCTATAGAACGTAAAACAAACATGAATAAACCATGAAAATAAAATAAAATCAGGGAATCAATGGCTGGAATTTGCTTTCACCTTTGAAATCATGGATTTAACCCATTTAACGGGTAAATCTCACGTTTCGTCGGTTAAGAACATGAAAAACGTACCTCTCATCGATTCTAATGGATTAGAATCCTTGAAATCACCCTCAAACTGAGTTAGATCATCTTCTTGGGTCGATTTTAGGGTTCTTGGATGAAATCCATGGTTAAATCCATGAACACAAGAGTTTCCATGGTGAAATCTATTGAAAAATCATAAAAACTAATAAAAAAATAAAAAAATAATATTAAATAAACTCACCTTGGGGCTGCAGCTGCAATGGAGAAAGGTGGAAGTGCTGGAGAGGAGAGAGAGGCCATGAAAATTTTAGAGAAAAAGAGCCCTCTTTGACCTCTTGAAGTCCCCTATTTATAGGTTTTCAAAACCTCCTTAATTAAGGTTAATTAAGGAGTTTTATTTTTTTATAACTCTTTCTAATAAATCCAATGAAGGGGCAACGATTTTTTGGAGAATTATAGCCTAGGTGGAACTCTAATTAATCCCTAATTAACCCCTAATTAAACCCTAAAAAGTCCAAATATGACACCACCTTGTATGGACCCACATTTGGTTTTTAAAACCTGAATTTAAAACCTTTAAAACCCAATGGTTTAAAACTTAAATAAAATGGATTTTTAAAATTGATTTTGACTCCTCTAAACCCCTAACCTAACTAGGACAATGACTAACCCTAGTCTAGCCCTGACTTATTCAAATGTGGCGCCACCCCGAGTGGGCTCCACTTGAATTTTCAAAAAATGATTTTAAAACTTGAAAATGAGAGGTTTTTGAAAAGAAATTCAAAAGTAGACTTTGAGATTGAAAGTTTTGAAATGGTAAAGAGTCTTGACTGAGTCAGAACTCCTCTAGATACGGCGCCAACGGGGTGGGCCCCACATCGAAGTTTTGAAAAACTTGAAATAAATACTAAAAATGGCTTTAAAAAAGGGTTAAAATCAATAGTTGAAATTCAAAGTTTTAAAAATAGAGTTCTAAGCAAACTGGAACTCTGGGCTAGAGTCCTGAACTCTTAGGACTCTGAGATTTTAGATTTTAAAAAGCCAAATGAAAGGTTTTTGAAAGATTTTATCAGAAAATGGTGAAACAAGTCAGAAAATACAGTCAGGGTTAGACTCCTAACTCGATCAGAACTCTGACATAGAGTCCTGAACTAACTGGACTCTGCAAAATGACCTAATTTTTTTGAAAACGAATGGAAACAAATGAAAATGGAATAAAAACAGACTTCAAAACAGACTCCTGACTGGACTGGGACTCTGGGATAGAGTTCTGATCGGACTGAAACTCTAGCTTTTTTTTTTGGTATTTTCTGAAAAACAGTTGAAAGAACTTGTTAAAACAGTGAAAACAATAACGAATATTGAAATAAGACAGAGTTCTGATCCAACTGAGACTTTGAGAACAGAGTCTTGATTGAACTAGGACTCTCAGATTTTTGGATTTTCTGAGAAAACAAATGAGAGAATTTTGGAAAATAGTTAAAAACAGGATGAAATTGAAGTTTTGGTTCAGAGTCCTGTTCTGATTAGGACTCTAAGAAAGAGTCCTGATTTGATCAGAACTCTAAGAATTTTAGTTTTCTGATAAGCAAATGATGAAATTTGGGTAAAGCTTTTGAAAACCAGTGAAAATGAAGTATAAAAATCAATTTTGGATAGAGTCCTACTTCGATCAGGACTCTGGGGTAGAGTCCTGCTTTGATCAGGACTCTGAGATAAAATCTCAGAATTTTGAAATTCTTTGATAAAAGTGTAATAGTTTTGGTAGATTGAAAGATTTCTGAAAGATTCTCTCAAAATTGAAATCAGGATCAGAGTCCTGATCCAACTAGGACTCTCTGAACAGAGTCCTGCTTTGATTAAAAGTCTGAGTTTCTAACTCATTTTGAAAGATTTTGAAAGATTTGATTGAAAATGGATAAAAATAGTTGTAAAAGATTAGAGTCCCAATCCAATTGAAACTCTGAAGAAGAGTCCCGATCCGACTGGACTCTTGAAGAAGAGTCCTGATCCAACTAGGACTCTGAAATTTTGGCCAAAACAGAAGATTTTGAAAGGTTTTCTTCAAAAATGGGTAAAAAGGTAGTGAAAAGTAGAGTTTTGATCCGACTAAGACTCTGGAAAAAGAGTCCTGATCCAACTAGGACTCTTAGGTTTTTGAGATTTTTGATAAGTGAAGGAATCCAGAAGCGACACCACCTAAATGGGCCTCATCTGAGAATTAAAATCAATTGAAATTGAGTTTGAAATGAATCCAGATCGTTTTCTAAGAAAATATTTCAAAATATAAGGTCCCGGGGGTTGGAAAATGACAGAATGTTGAATAAAAACCCAGGTTTTAAAATTGTTTTTGAAAGAAAAGTTTTAAAACTCAAATCTCGATTGAATGTTTTGAAAACAGGAGTGCTGGATCTCGAAAATGAGATGTAATGACATGCAATGCTATGCAATGCGATGAAATGATATGCAAAAATGTATGCAGTGATATGCAATTACATATGAAATGGACAAACACTGGATGAGGGTGAAAATTTGGGGTGTTTACAGATTCCCCTCTTTGCTACTAAGCCGGTTGTAAGCCGAGCTTAGTAGCAAAAAAAACACACCAAATTTGGATTATAAAAATGCCCCAGTTAGATAAATCTAACTGGGTATGAAAGAATTAGTTCAAGTGATGATGGTAGATATGAAATGGAGAATAAGAAGAAAATTTTACTTCAAAAAGAAGTGAGATTCAGGTTTTGCCCTTAACCTGGATGGGACGGGAAATACCTCGTATGGAACGAAGCTCAGGCTTAACCCTTAACCTGACCGGGTTGAAAATGGAATACCTCATCAAGGGAGGCTCAGGTTTGTACCCTTGTCCTGATTGGGTGAAAAATGGAATACCTCATCAAAGGAGGCTCAGGTTTATACCCTTAACCTGATTGGGTGGAAAATGAAATACCTCATCAAAGGAGGCCCAGGTTTATACCCTTAACCTGATTGGGCAGAAAATGAAATACCTCATCAAAGGAGGCCCATGTTTATACCCTTAACCTGATTGGGCAGAAAATGGAATACCTCATCAAAGGAGGCCCAGGTTTATACCCTTAACCTGATTGGGCAAAAAAATGGACGGAATCCTCGAAAGAAGAGACCGTGATGAAACCTTCGGATTTCTGCACAATGAATCCGATAGGGGTTTTGCAAAAGAAAAGAAATTGGGGTCCCTAAAGCTTGAAAATGGATTGATTTTGGGCGCCTCATTGCTGAGACTAATTAACTTTTGAAATTGCCTTTTGCTGAAATTGGTGGCTTAACCTCAAGCCGAAATTGGACTGTCTATGGTGGGACAGTGGGGACACAGGGAAGTGTGCGAATCTGAGAGCCCGTGCGCTCAGATTATACCAAAGAAGGGAAGGAATCTTGAAAACTCCCGTTATCAAGTCCTAAAAGGGATGGTGTCAGGATGCGCCAAAGATGAACCTCAAGCTCTCGCTTCACGCCAGGATAGCTAGAAAATATTGTCAAAATGTTGAAAATTGTTGTTGATTCAAAATAATTGAAAATGATGCACATTGTTTTGAAAGTATTCCCTCTTTTCTACCTGAAGTATTACCTCCGACTGGGCTTAACTCCGTAGAATCAAGATTCGAATTCAAATTGCTTGCGATTGACTTTCTTTCAAGGAAGCTATCAATTTCCTTGATATGGACGGGAAAGAAAATATTCTTGATATTGCGAGAGCTATTGGTGAAAGAATATTGATAAAAGAATTTCACAAAATTAAAGAAAATTCTTGATAGATTTGGCAGTCTGATATCCTGGGATTCTTTTCTCATGATGATCTTTCTGCACTCTCTTTTTAGTAGATTGGAGCTCTCTTGGATTTTTCGGGAATTACATCATCCTTCATTTTGGAGATGTCCTGACTTGTCTCTCTCTTTTTTTTTTGGGAAGGGTACGTCACAAACTCCTTCATCTCAGAGATGTTCCGATCCTTCTTTTCTCTCAGGGATTATCTTGATAGTTATTGGCTCATTGGTTGGGAATCTCTTGATGATAGCTGGAATCAAATATCTTTTAGGGTTTGTCGGTAGGCTCATCACACTCGCCTTCATCTCGACGGTGATCTGAACTTTCCCTGGAAGGATCCGTCACAAACTCCGTCATCTTGGAGATGATCCAAATCTTCTTTGGCCCCGGGGGTCGACTCGCTTAATTCGCCTTCATCTTGACGACAATTGAGAGATCCCTTTTGCAGATATTTAATTGCAGCTTAGGTGATTGAGAAGATATGAAAATTGAGTGGATTTTTCTGTATCACCCAGGATATTTCGACTGCTTTATTTTTCAAGAATGGTCTTTAAAAATGTGCCATTGACTGCAATCAATATCAATCACTCATGGCTTTGCAACAACATTGAATTCTCTTTGCTGGCCATATCGCGGATTTATTCTTCATCCTTTTGGTTGGTCAATAAAAAGATTTTGAATTTTGAATCCTTTTTCGCGAAAGCTTTGTCCTTTCGGAAGTAATACTGAAGGTATTCTGAAGTAATAATTTTGTGCAATAAAGATTTTTTGAAATCAACAAATATTTAATGACAAATTGGCAAAATTTTCTTGAAATCCTTTGTGAAAGCGAGCATTCGAAGCACAACGCAACACATCCATGACAGAAATTCTCTTCTCCTTTCCCCAAAGGAGAAGACTCAGAAATTGGAATTGGGAATTACTCCTCTCTTCCCTGAAGAGGAGGTGTTTGCAAAACGAACTTTCGAAGAGAAATTAAGCTTTCGTCAAAACTTCCTAACATTAGGCTTCTCTTATAAAAAGGGGGCCGAAATTGGTGAGGTTGGTAAATTGGTCATAAAGGAACGAGTTCATCACACTCTCCCTGAAAAGAGGGTCCTTCATGATGAAATGGCCTAGTCTGAAATTATGGGGCCACAAGGAAAGCAAGTCTCTGTCGAGTCTCTCCCTATAAAAAGGGTTCCTTGTGTGAAATTTGGAATTTTGTTTTGCAAACGGTTCACAAAGACACGAGTCCCTTCAAACTCTCCCTGAAAAGGGGCTAAGTGAACGAATTGGATAGCATGCGAAAAGAGCGAGCTCCCTCGAACTCTCCCTATAAAAAGGGTCTCTCGCAAGAGAAAATGATTGAAATTGGTATTGGGTGACTCAAAAGGGTCAAATTTTGAAAATTGGAATTTTGAAATTTGATATTTGAAATTGGAAATTGGAAATTGGAAATTGGAAATTGGAAATTGGAAATTGGAAATTGGAAATTGGAAATTGATAATTGGAAATTGGAAATTGGAAATTGGAAATTGGAAATTGGAAATTGGAAATTGGAAATTGGAAATTGGAAATTGGAAATTGGAAATTGGAAATTGGAAATTGGAAATTTGGAAATTGATAATTGAAAATTGAAAATTGATTGACCCGAAGGTCGAAATTGTGAATTGGTTTACTGAGAATAACATGGGTTCTATAGGGATTCAGCCTAAGAACAACATTGGTTCAATTGAGAACGACATTGGTTCGATTGAGAACGACATTGGTTCCGCAGGGGTTCGACCTACGAACTATCAATTCCATAGGAATTCAACCTAAGGATCATAGCTTAGGAAGGAATGATTCCAACTTGTGAGCTTTGAATGGACCAGGTGCTAAACTGGGTTTTTGAGGGAAGATTCGAATCGGAATTCAATTCTTCAAGGAAAACTAGATGAATTGGATTTTGAAAGAAAATTCGGGTCGAAACTCGGATCTTCTAGACCAACTTGCAGGGTAGTTTGAGTAGAAGTTCGAACTTTTAAAGGAAAGCCAAGCGAATTGGATTTGAAAGAAAATTCGAGTCAGAACTCTGATTTTCTAGACCAATTCTGAATTGGATTTGGAAGAAGATTCGAATCGGAACTCGACTCTTCTAGACCAATTCTAGAATCTAGAGGAAAGAAAATTATACGAATTGGATTTGTAAGAAAATTCAAGTCGGAACTTGGATTTTCTAGACCAATTCTGAATTGGATTTGGAAGAAGATTCGAATCGGAACTCGACTCTTCTAGACCAATTCTAGAATCTAGAGGAAAGAAAATTATACGAATTGGATTTGTAAGAAAATTCAAGTCGGAACTTGGATTTTCTAGACCAATTCTGAATTGGATTTGGAAGAAGATTCGAATCGGAACTCGACTCTTCTAGACCAATTCTAGAATCCAGAGGAAAGAAAATTATACGAATTGGATTTGTAAGAAAATTCAAGTCGGAACTTGGATTTTCTAGACCAATTCTGAATTGGATTTGGAAGAAGATTCGAATCGGAACTCGACTCTTCTAGACCAATTCTAGAATCTAGAGGAAAGAAAATTATACGAATTGGATTTGTAAGAAAATTCAAGTCGGAACTTGGATTTTCTAGACCAATTCTGATTTGGTTTTGGAAGAAGATTCGAGTCGGAACTCGACTCTTCTAGACCAATTCAAGACATTTAAAGGAAAGAAAAGTTGATAAGTATAAAGATGACATTTGGGACTAGTTCAACTAGCACGAGCATCAGATTTTGGAAGAGTACCAGTACGAGCACTGGATTTTGAAAGATTACCAGTACGAGCACTGGATTTTAAATGGTTACCAGTACGAGCACTGGGTTTTAAATGATTACCAGTACGAGTACTGGGTTTTGAAAGTTTACCAGCACGAACACTGGATTTTGAAAGTTTACCAGCACGAACATTGGATTTTTGAAAAATTACCAGCACGAACACTGGATTCTGAAGAATTACTAATTGATTTTGATGGAAAATTTTCAGTCTTCACCCTTACGACAACTTGGACAACTGTCGGGGCCTCAGGATTTATCCCTTATCCTGAATGGGGAATTCGATGCAAATGCAAATCGATGCAGATGAATGCAAATGAATGCATGCAAATGCAAATGAATGTAAATGGGTGCACATGTGTGCAAAATGAGAGATTTGTTTGATCCTGCCTGCATACAAGATGTTTTAAAGACAATTTTCAAAATAGTGCCCCAGTGTAATGGGGGAGTAAGATATTGGATGAAAGGATAGATAATTGATATTTGAGGAATGTTCTCTGAAGATAACAGTGAAAAGATTGACGATGTGCTTCTTGATGAATTCGGGAGACACTCTGAAAGAGGTTACTCCTTGTAAAAAGACATTTTGTAAAGAAGGAGAAATACAAAAGACCATGCCAAACTATGAGGAGGATTGATAATTTTATTGATGAAAGAGATGAGACCATGCCATCCATACAAAATAACGAAAGCAAAATGCAAGAATGAAAGAGTGATGGCCTTGTCGCTCTTAGGGTGCTGATGAGTTGGCTGCTTTATCTTCTTCTTTGCCTTCCACAAGGATATTTTTATCGATATAGTCTTGAATAATATTCCTGAGAATGAAGCAGTACTCGGTATCGTACCCCATGGCCCGATGAAACTTGCAAAATTTTTCTTTGAATCTGCCCATGATTGTTGCGGGATCAGCTGCTTTAGGTAAACGGATCATATCTTTCGCGAGCATGTATTCCAGAACACTCTCTAGTGTCTGGTCCAGAGGGGTGAACTTTCGATCCGTACTCCAATCCTTGCGCTTTGGCTTTTCTTGATCTTTCTCTTTATGCTGAGGACTAGATTGAAGAGGCCTATCATTGTTGGAGAACTTTCCTTTTTGGCCCTTGGATCCCTCTGAATAGTGATCATGATTCTTCTTATTGCTTTTGCTATCATTGGCAAAAAGAGTGAAGTGAGCCTTCAGAGATTTTACTGTATCTTTCGCGAGCATGTATTCCAAAAACCTTTCAAATATTTGATCCAAAGGGGCCATCTTGCGGTCCTGATTTCGATCATCATGTTGTACCTCTTGCCGAGTGCTTGATTTCTGCTGAGACTTGGCAAAGACAATCAACTGGTATTCTTTCTCATCCTTAACAAAGAAATTCTTGTCGATATAATCTTGGACGATATTCTTAAAGACGAAACAATGTTCAATATCGTGCCCCGTTGTTTGGTGGAATTTGCAGAAGCGGTCTTTCCATTTCCCTAGGGCGACCAGAGGATTAGCAATTCTTGGAAGCTTAACCATTCCTTTGCTCAGCATGTATTCAAGGACCTCTTCGAGGGGCTGATCTAGAGGAGTGAATTCGCGATCGTAACCCCAACCGTCATGCTTTTTCTTATCTTTCTGTTGACTCAATTTTTTACTCTGCTTTAAAGATTTCTCTTTCTGACTTGTACGATTGCCTTTGTTATCCTTGCACCCCTCGCGGTGGGCCTTGACAGAATTTGTCTTTTTTTAATCTTGATTATTCCTGACGGGAGTGATGCTCTTGTAGAAATCTTTGCTCGTGAAGACCTTCTTGCCCTTGTCGCGGGCCTGCAAATCCTTTTTGTCATTTCCTTCAGCTGTGTTTGGACCGGATCATCCATTGCTTGATTTTTCAATTTATAGGTTGTCCCTTGCCTATGAGGAGATCTTTGAAGTGCTTGCCAGACTTCATACTCTTCATCAGTGCCACCTACCGATTCTGATTCATCAGATGCATCCTCGTGTTGGATATATTTCTTGGATAGTTTTAAAACTTTCTTGGCTGACCGGCCTTTTGCCCTCTGCTTGACCTGGATCTTTTCTGTACTAGCTTCAGCTTGTTCTATCAACATTTTGGTCATCATCTCTTTGAACATAGCATATATCTGAGGATCAACATCATCCTCTGCTTGCTAACCTTGACTTCTGACTGATCGGGGTGAGTCCATTTTATCTTTTGAAGTGACTGAGTATGCAACACCTTCAACTGATGAGGTTTTCTTTTCAGACCTTGTCTGACCCATCGAGTATCACAAATGCTCTCCTGAATGTTACTGATGCTCTCTGCAAGGTAGAACTGATGATTAGGCTTTTGAAGGAAATTTGGTTAAAGGAAAATATTTGTTGAGAATTTTGGTAGACAATTGAAATAATATCCCATTACTAGGGATTGAGTCGTCGCTGGAATTACGACAATTGCGTTGTTATTCTTTGCAAGATAAACAACTGGAAATATGCCTTGTTACCTAGGCGAGGTCGTCAAACCAAGATGAAACGAAGATTAAAGGAATATGATTTTAATAATACACTTGACAAAAGGGAGGGGGACAGACAATTTTCCACCACTCCGGATAATCAGAAGACACTCGAGGGCCAAGAAAATATTAAGATTGACAAAGGAATCTCAGCCATGTCTGGCAGAATGGTATGCTCCGGACCACTGATCCGATGCGAGATTGAACTCTGGCAAGACCCCTGATAGTGGACGAATCTCTACGCGTTTTTGTCTCTAAGAGAACCGCCTGACACACCGCTCTGGATGATAGTATGCGTCGAAAAATGGGCCAAGTAGTCTGAACCGCTTGCCGTAAGCGTAAGTGTATCTAGGAGGTGATTCCTGACGATCAAAGTAGTCCCATACGACCTCTTCCTCCTGAAGGTTGTCGATCAAGAATCGGTATCGCGCAACTGGCAGAAGCTTTTCACCATTGTATCTGAATGAACTGGCTCGGGCTGGCACATGCCGGAGGAACCAAGACTATAGGTGCACCCTTTGACTAAAATCGATTCTCCAAGTGCGAAACGAGTCAACCCTCGGTATAGAAAGGCGAGTGTGGCCATGGCTATCGAGAGGCGGCTGGTCTGTCGACTCCCCCACTTTCGCAGAAGCTGAACTATTCTGATATCCATATAATTCCGTCCATCGGGAAAGAAAGCTAATCCCACCATGCACAAAACCATTGCATGCTGAATTCTTTCTCGAGCTGTCCTGGACAATGAGCTGACTTCTACGAATGTCTCATATTGTTTGTAGATCTCGATCAGACTCACGTATTCATTTCCATCTTCTTCGATCAGTGGCCAAGACTTACGCCCTGTCATGCGAGCTAAAGCGTCTCGGTGGTCCAGACCCTTGACATTAATCAAAAACTGCTTCTCCAATGGATCTCCAGGCTGACCGGCTGGCTTGGGCAATCCCATGATTTCTGAAAATTCATCTCGCCCCATGGGAACCAGAAAGTAGAAGTGCTCGGATTCCATCGTTCTGCTAGCGCATGGATCAAATTGCCGTTGACTGTCTGCTTTCCCACTGCGGATGCCAGTTCTAACCCACAATCGTCCAAGTGGTCCGGAAACATACGATAGAAGCTTTTGAGCCATGAATAATACCACCGGGGAAAGAAGGATTCGGTGCTGAGGACTCGATGTTCGGAAAGACTTTGTCGCACCTCGTAGGAGATGTGACCCTCAGGGAAGACTGAATCAAGCTGACTGGATGCCATCAGACTGGAAAACATGGAAAATTGGACTAAGACTTGGGAAAATACAGGAAATTTGAGGAAAATGTAGGCAGGATAAAAATAAAGTAGGAAATTCGAGATCCAGAAGACAAGAAAGATGGGAAATCACCTGGAGTTTTGAGGAAAATGGAGGAATTTTATGAAAATCGTCCAGGGTTTAATGAAATATAAGGAAGTACTTCATAAAATGAAGTGTTTTGAAAATCGTCCAGGATTTAAAACATGGACAGTACATGGACATGGATTGGGGAATTTTGAAAAATCGTCCAGTATTTTTAGAAAATTGGGAAAATATGGAAAATACAAAGGAAATGACTATAACATATTCAATCACATCCTGCATAAACAAGCATGCACATACAGCATTCCCTAAAAGCTGACTCTAGATGCACAAATTTTGAAATAGCTGTAGGACCTTAATCCTAACTCTAAGGTTCAGATCAATTGTATCCAATCCAGTTATGCCTATATACTCAAGCCAAGGCTCGATGTACGTGGCAGAAAATCAATTTCTCCGGTTCTAGGTTCAAGTTTTCCAACATCCTTGATCACCTGCCGATATACGTTGGACTATGGCCCTTGGTACGTGGTAGGGGGGTTTTCACCCAAATAGGTGGCCCAGTTGTGAGGCTCTGTCCTGAACTATGGTTCTAGAAGAGAGCCCAGCAACGTGAAGACCGGGACAATATAGGTGGGTTTTTTTTTGAAAAACATGAGCACATGCAAGCAAATAGAAGGCTCTAAAACCTAAAGAGATAGAAATTTTGAAATATTTGAAGAAACAAACATTGTTTTCAATCAAACCTAGATTGAGGAGGGTTGTATTAGACCTAAGTCTATGTGAGCATGAAAATTTCCTCCTCAATATGGTCCTACCAAACCATACCTAGTCTACATGCAGTCCATGTCAGCTGGGTTCAAGCCTAGGTTCCTAGGTTCACATGATAGCATAAATTAAAAGCTGACATTCCATGGAAATCGATTTTGACAATTTGAACTAAGTAGAGCATTAGATTGATCAGGTGAAGACAGGTCCCATCACGATCGCCAAACCTGTTATCATCGCAAATTTTTTTTACTTTTTGCGAGTCAAACTGACCTTTGAAAAAGATTTTGAAAATAACTCACCTCCGTTTTTAAACTGTGAGATTATTCCGAAGAATGGGACTCGCCTGTCGGTACGAGATTCAACCGTTCCTGGCGCCTTTACCAGGGGTAATTGAACCAAGGATCAATCAAATGCTTTGCTTTGTTCAACTTGTCTAAACCATATTCTAATTCCTAAATGCACAAAGAATCAGGCATGTGCTATGAATTTCTAAAAATGCACATTTGAAAACATGATGTTTGCTTCAAAGATTGGAAAATATTTGGAAGATTCTTGGAAAATAAACTCTTTGAAAATTGTGAATTATTTTTGAGATACTGTATTTGAGAAAGTGAAAATCGATTTCTGAAGTATTCAAGAGATTTTTGTGAAAATCGATTTTGAGAAATGTGAAATAACTTTGAAAAACTTGATTTCTTTGAATTCAAACTTTGAAATTGAAAATATAACTTAGAAAATCGAATTTGGAACTTGAGAAATACTTGAAATATCATGGGCAAATCCATATTTTGAGAAAATCGATTTTTGAATAAGACTTAGGAAATTTTTGAGAAAATGAATTTCTTTGAATTGAGATTTGAATTGGCATTGGCAAATGCATGAAATGAATGAATATGGATTTGAGGAATTGATAAATACTTTTTGTATTTTTGAGAAATGCAGTGCATTTTGAAGTTAGCCTAAGAGTGTAGGCTGAATATGGCTAATGTGAAGATCATAAATCTGGGTATCTTTCGTATTCTGACTATGGCCATAAATACGAATTCCACCAAGTTTATAAACTTCATAAAAGCTAGTGTATGTGCCATTTGTGTAGACCATAGTGAGTTTGAATATGCATGAATCATCATCCATCACACATTAACATTATTAAGAAGAAAATAAACTATATGCAATGCAACCTAAGCTAAGCAGGAAATGTAAATTCTTATTCCAAAGTTTAATTATAAATTACATCACTATTGAAATTTAAATACATGAAAAATAAAGTCTTCAATGTACCTGCAAAACTAGAAAACTTTGTTAGTGATGATATGTTGGCTTTTCTAGATTTATCCAGCAATATCAGGAAATTGCTGGATTTTGCTAGATATAAGCCTTTTTGCCATGATTCCCTTAAATCAAAATGATAAAGTATGAAATAAAACTGAATAAATAAGGAAGATAAGATATGAAATTTCGAAATTGGGGTCAAAATGACCAAAATACCCCTAATAACAAGACTATGGCCTTGAAATTAGGGTTTTTAGAAAGATATTTGGTAAATGCAAGTTTTGAAATACGAATAAAGATAAATCAAACTAAATATGATGTGACATGATTAAAAATATAAAAATTAGGGTTAGGGATTTCGAAATTTAGGTCAAATGACCAAATTGCCCCTGATAGCAAGACTATGGCCTTGAAATCAGGGTGTTTAGAAAATATTTTGGTAAAACTTAGGTTTTATGCACTAAATGAAATCAAATGAACATCAAATTTAACCTAAAGTATCCTAATAGGACTATGAATATGATTAAACCCTAAAAATATATGCTTATGCACGAAAATCCAAGAATATCACAAATTTTGTGATTTTTGCAGTGTTTTGGAATTCTTCGGGTGCCCTGTTTTACAATTCAAGCCATTCAAGCATCAAACGGATTCTAAAAATCCTCAAAATTGGTATCTGCACTTTTGATAACCCTAATATCAAATTAGAATTATAAAAATATTTTTTTGGCATTAAATTAATCCGAAAATTGCATTAAACCCTAAAACTATGCTATTTTTGACCTAGGTCACCAACCAGTCTCAGTCCAAGACCCGAACCAGGGGTCAAACCTCTATGAAAATTTCTGAATTTTGACAGAGACCAAATAGACAAGAAAACAGAACTTTTCCTTTTTACATATCTGAAAAAGCTATTAAAACCAGGGAGATATCCATCCGACAATCCGGACTTGAATATATTGATTTTAACTTTGGTCCTGACTGATACTTTCAATTGAAAATTCCGGGATAAATAGCAGTACTCATTAAAAATATCTAATATTTTAACAGTGAACCGTTGACAGAAAAATAACAATACTCACTTTTTACAGATCATGAATCGGATCTGTAGTTTGGGATTTATAAACAACACAAGTCTGATTAGGGTTTTGGTAAACCCTAACGAGTTTTAAATTGAAAATCAGAGTTTCTGACAAAAGACAAATACTAAATCGTGGTAAAAAAATCTGAAAATTTCACCGTAGATAGATCTAATCAACATAAATCCATAGCAATTTACAGATCTAAAATCGAATATAGGATGAGAAAAATATCATCACAGCAAGTTACCCTCTTGATTTTAACAACGATTTCAAAGTTTTAAAAACCCGACTTGATGTCTGATTTTTTTGATGAGGTTCCCGAAGTCCAAAATCTTTGATTTTTTTACAGTAGTTCAATCACATATGCATGCATCACATATAAAAAAATCAGAAATAAACAACAAAGATTTAAATCCTAAATAACATTATCTTTACTGTTCTAAACCTAAAACACACAGAAATCTAAGAAACTATAAGAACTATGCATTAATTAATGTAAAACAATAAAATAAACCATAAAACAGTAAAAAAAAATTATTTCTATGCTATAGAACGTAAAACAAACATGAATAAACCATGAAAATAAAATAAAATCAGGGAATCAATGGCTGGAATTTGCTTTCACCTTTGAAATCATGGATTTAACCCATTTAACGGGTAAATCTCACGTTTCGTCGGTTAAGAACATGAAAAACGTACCTCTCATCGATTCTAATGGATTAGAATCCTTGAAATCACCCTCAAACTGAGTTAGATCATCTTCTTGGGTCGATTTTAGGGTTCTTGGATGAAATCCATGGTTAAATCCATGAACACAAGAGTTTCCATGGTGAAATCTATTGAAAAATCATAAAAACTAATAAAAAAATAAAAAAATAATATTAAATAAACTCACCTTGGGGCTGCAGCTGCAATGGAGAAAGGTGGAGGTGCTGGAGAGGAGAGAGAGGCCATGAAAATTTTAGAGAAAAAGAGCCCTCTTTGACCTCTTGAAGTCCCCTATTTATAGGTTTTCAAAACCTCCTTAATTAAGGTTAATTAAGGAGTTTTATTTTTTTATAACTCTTTCTAATAAATCCAATGAAGGGGCAACGATTTTTTGGAGAATTATAGCCTAGGTGGAACTCTAATTAATCCCTAATTAACCCCTAATTAAACCCTAAAAAGTCCAAATATGACACCACCTTGTATGGACCCACATTTGGTTTTTAAAACCTGAATTTAAAACCTTTAAAAACCAATGGTTTAAAACTTAAATAAAATGGATTTTTAAAATTGATTTTGACTCCTCTAAACCCCTAACCTAACTAGGACAATGACTAACCCTAGTCTAGCCCTGACTTATTCAAATGTGGCGCCACCCCGAGTGGGCTCCACTTGAATTTTCAAAAAATGATTTTAAAACTTGAAAATGAGAAGTTTTTGAAAAGAAATTCAAAAGTAGACTTTGAGATTGAAAGTTTTGAAATGGTAAAGAGTCTTGACTGAGTCAGAACTCCTCTAGATACGGCGCCAACGGGGTGGGCCCCACATCGAAGTTTTGAAAAACTTGAAATAAATACTAAAAATGGCTTTAAAAAAGGGTTAAAATCAATAGTTGAAATTCAAAGTTTTAAAAATAGAGTTCTAAGCAAACTGGAACTCTGGGCTAGAGTCCTGAACTCTTAGGACTCTGAGATTTTAGATTTTAAAAAGCCAAATGAAAGGTTTTTGAAAGATTTTATCAGAAAATGGTGAAACAAGTCAGAAAATACAGTCAGGGTTAGACTCCTAACTCGATCAGAACTCTGACATAGAGTCCTGAACTAACTGGACTCTGCAAAATGACCTAATTTTTTTGAAAACGAATGGAAACAAATGAAAATGGAATAAAAACAGACTTCAAAACAGACTCCTGACTGGACTGGGACTCTGGGATAGAGTTCTGATCGGACTGAAACTCTAGCTTTTTTTTTTGGTATTTTCTGAAAAACAGTTGAAAGAACTTGTTAAAACAGTGAAAACAATAACGAATATTGAAATAAGACAGAGTTCTGATCCAACTGAGACTTTGAGAACAGAGTCTTGATTGAACTAGGACTCTTAGATTTTTGGATTTTCTGAGAAAACAAATGAGAGAATTTTGGAAAATAGTTAAAAACAGGATGAAATTGAAGTTTTGGTTCAGAGTCCTGTTCTGATTAGGACTCTAAGAAAGAGTCCTGATTCGATCAGAACTCTAAGAATTTTAGTTTTCTGATAAGCAAATGATGAAATTTGGGTAAAGCTTTTGAAAACCAGTGAAAATGAAGTATAAAAATCAATTTTGGATAGAGTCCTACTTCGATCAGGACTCTGGGGTAGAGTCCTGCTTTGATCAGGACTCTGAGATAAAATCTCAGAATTTTGAAATTCTTTGATAAAAGTGTAATAGTTTTGGTAGATTGAAAGATTTCTGAAAGATTCTCTCAAAATTGAAATCAGGATCAGAGTCCTGATCCAACTAGGACTCTCTGAACAGAGTCCTGCTTTGATTAAAAGTCTGAGTTTCTGACTCATTTTGAAAGATTTTGAAAGATTTGATTGAAAATGGATAAAAATAGCTGTAAAAGATTAGAGTCCCAATCCAATTGAAACTCTGAAGAAGTGTCCAGATCCGACTGGACTCTTGAAGAAGAGTCCTGATCCAACTAGGACTCTGAAATTTTGGCCAAAACAGAAGATTTTGAAAGGTTTTCTTCAAAAACGGGTAAAAAGGTAGTGAAAAGTAAAGTTTTGATCCGACTAAGACTCTGGAAAAAGAGTCCTGATCCAACTAGAACTCTTAGATTTTTGAGATTTTTGATAAGTGAAGGAATCCAAAAGCGACACCACCTAAATGGGCCTCATCTGAGAATTAAAATCAATTGAAATTGAGTTTGAAATGAATCCAGATCATTTTCTAAGAAAGTATTTCAAAATATAAGGTCCCGGGGGTTGGAAAATGACAGAATGTTGAATAAAAACCCAGGTTTTAAAATTGTTTTTGAAAGAAAAGTTTTAAAACTCAAATCTCGATTGAATGTTTTGAAAACAGGAGTGCTGGATCTCGAAAATGGGATGTAATGACATGCAATGCTATGCAATGCGATGAAATGATATGCAAAAATGTATGCAGTGATATGCAATTACATATGAAATGGACAAACACTGGATGAGGGTAAAAATTTGGGGTGTTTACACTAGTCTCCTTATCGATTGAGAAGACATTCTAAAATTTTGGAAAAAGAATAGTATTTTAGAAAAAGTTTGTTCATCATGAAACAAATTGCATGAAATGATTACTCGTCTTCGTTTGAAATATTTGCGGGAAAAGGGAGAGACAAGGCTCGCTCGTCGGTACTAGGTTCGACCGTTCCTGGCGCCTTTACCAGGGGTAATCGAACCAAGGATCAAATTTATGCCTTTTTGCTTCACCTTAATATTGTCTAAGAATTTATTCTAAGTCTAGAAAATGTACAAAGAATCATGCTTGTGCGATGCAAATGCAAGGATGTATGCTTTTGATAAAATAATTTAGAAATTTTGGAGATGTTCCAAGTGGTTTTTGAAAATGAATTTTAAGAATATTTGTGAAGAAATGGTTTTTAAAAGATGAAGACGGACTTGGAGAGGTTAAATTTTCTAACTTAAGATTTAGAATAGATCTTGAGTTTTTTTTAAATAATCAAAGGTTGAGATGAACTTGATATTGAAGAAGGAAGTTTAGAAGATAAGAATTGAAAGTCGAATATAGACTTCAAAAATGGATCTAGAATTGAGAGTCAAGATAGAATTTGAAAAATAGAGTGAAATTCTAGATTTAAAGTTTGAAATCAGAATGGATCTTAGGTCTAGGTGGAATTTGAAAATAGAATTGGATTTTTGGATCTGGAATCCTAAATGGCATTAGATCTTAAGTCTAAAATCCAAGATGGATTTGAATCCGGAGTCTGGAATCCTAAATGGAATTGGATCTGGAGTATGGATTTTAAATATGTGTTTGGGTTTTCAGATCTAAATTGAATTTGGGTTTGGATCTTTAAAATATCCAAGTTGAATTTAAAAGTGGAAAATCAGATTTTGAGAAATCCGGAATTGAATTTGAGAATCCATATTGAATCTGAAGTGGATTTGAGAAATTCCCATGAAATTTGAAGATAGGATTGGATTTCAGAAATCCAGATGAAACCTGGGATTGGATCTGAGAGATCTAAATTGACTTTTGAAATTTTAAAAGAAAGGATAGAGAATGAAACTTGAATCAGGAGATGAATCTAAAAATTTCAAAGTTAAATTGAACTTTGATCTGAAATATTGAATTTGAATTTGAATTTGAAATAAAATTCTAAAGATGAATCTGGAATTTCAAAGTTGATTTAAACTTCGAATTTTGATTGGGATTTAAATTTTGAATACAAAAATGAATTTGAAATCTCAAAGTCAAATTGGACTTTGAGATTGAAAATGATATAGAATTGAGAACGAAAAGATGAATCAAAATTTACAAGATTTGAAGATTGATTTGAGAAGTGAAGAAGATACTTAAAATTATTTGGATTTTTGAAAAAAGAATTTTGAAAATATGATATAATTATATCCTAAATGATGAATGAATTGAAGAATTTGAAAAGCATATTTCATTCTTTAAGTGAATTAAAATAAGATTAAAGATATAATACATTCCTGACTATGGTCATTGAATGTATTATATAATAATCTATATTTAAATTCACATGAAGAATAAAACACATTTTAGTGCCTTTATAGAGTTTAAAATGAAATTAACTCTCAATATATCCTGACTATGGTCATTGATATATATTTTGATTTAATTTTAAGTTAAACTCTGATAAAGGAAGAAAATATTTGAAAAAAATATGATGATTTTTTAAAAGAGACCTTGTGTAGATCTAATGTTATTCTATAAAAGATAAGAATCCTAAGCATTGTTCACATTTTGACTATGGCCATCAATGTGGGTCATTTGCTTAGGATTAATTAGCTCTTATTAGAATGGTGCACATGCCACTCGTGTTTCACCATTGTGAATTTTTGAGAAAATAAAGGCAAAAAGTATGAAAACAAGCAATTTATGACATCTACAATGCTCATTCATTCTAATCTAAGCTAGAAATATAAACTTCTCATTATCATCTAGCTATTACAATTTTGAGATTGAAATAGAAATTACAACTTCTAAGCTAAGGAAAGAAATAACATTTTCCCATACATTTCCTGCAAAAAGACAGAGTTAGCATGAAGCAAAATATCATCATGAAAGGAAATTTAAAGGGTCAAATTGGAACTAAAATGAATATATTGATGAAAGGAGGCATATGTGACATGCTGAGCATATGTGCCAAAATGAATTCAAAGTGTACATGAGATATATTGGGTTAATGAGAAAAGGCATATTGCAAAGCACATGTGATACCTAAGTGATATCATAACTTATGTATAAAATGATGGCTGAATCAGATGCAGAGATGCTAATGAGGATGCACTGTCAAATCTAAGACAGGTGGAATGATGTGGCTGGTTCGCAATATGGGGAATCTGTGCTGCTAAGCATGGTCCCATAGCCCTCAACTAACATGGCTGAGATCAAAGAAATTAAATGAACAAGTCGGAACTAATAGGGAAAGCCACCCCAACCAATATCATACAGGTAAGTATTGCAAAAGATATATGCTGAGGGATGATTTTAGGTAGTGAAAATTGATGGCAGTAAAAGATAGCTAACAAGTGAATGCTAGACAACATAAATGTTGTAGGTGACCAGTACCTCTGTGAATGCCTAAGAGTGAAATTACAGCAGTGCCTAAGTGTGGTGTGATGGAATCTAGAGGCTACGAAGGTGGAACCTGGGTAGGTGAGTACTGTGCAAAAATGCTATTAACAGGGTATGTAGGTGGTGATATGGTACAGAGAGATATTATGAAGTGAGTGCAAGAGGTGTCCTACAGTGCATTATCACTACTGTGGGTATGCAGGAAAGTGCAGGGGAACGTGTATTGTACAAGGTATATGGGCAACAGGTGGCTATGGGTGGTGATTATAGCAGGGGAAGTGAAGGTGCTGTGAAGGGACAAGTTATACTCTGGCTGCTGCAAGCAGCCCTGTAGCAGCAAAAACAGTTTGTGACAGGTGAAGGCAAGGTGTAGTTGGTGAGGTTGTGTAGGTAGAATTGATTAGGTAATGTTGTTGTACACCTGTGATCATCGCAAAATTTTTCTCCTCTCTTGCGAGAGAGAAAAGAATTTCTGCGAGTCAAACTCGACCAAAGTTTTGAAAATTTTTGAGAAAATTCCGTGGAATGGGATCCGCCTATTGGTACGAGGTTCAACCGTTCCTGGCGCCTTTACCAGGGGTAATTGAACTAAGGATCAAATATGTGCTTTGACTAAGTTAAATTATCTAATTCATGCTCTATTTTCCTATAATGCACAAAGAATTAGGCTTGTGCTATGGGATTTTGAAAAGATGCAAGTTTGAGAAATATGATGTTTGATTGGAAAATTGAAATATGCTTGGAAAAATGGTTGGAAAAGTGCTTGAAAATGGAATTCCTGGAAAAATCATTGAATTTCATTGGAAATCAGAATTTTGTATTGGAAAATGAATTCTCAGGAAAACTTGGACTTTAGGAAAAACGATTTCTGAAAACTTGGGATTTTGAAATTTAAGAATTTTAAAACATTGGAAAATCTTGATTTGAACTTGGGAAATACTTTGAAATGTCATTTGAAAACTTAGGATTCTGAGAAAATCAAATCCTGAGAAAGACTTGGAAGTTCTTGAGAAAATTGATTTTTCTGAAATTGAAATTGGAAAATGAATTTGAAAATAATGCAATTTGAATGATATGAATGAATGAATATGAATTTGAAAGGGAATTTCAATTGAGGAATTGGGAAATCCTTTTGAAACTTTGAGAAATGCAGTGCATTTTGAAGTTAGCCTAAGAGTGTAGGCTAAATTTGGCTAATACGAAGATCATAAATCTTGGTTTTCCTCGTATTCTGACTATGGCCATTAATACGAATCCCACCGAGTTTATAAACTCCATAAGAACTTGTGCACGTGTCATTCGTGTCAACCATAGTGATTTTGAAATAAATGCACATGAATCATACATCAAATATTGGAATTTTGCAGAAATCAAACTATATGCAATGTAGTCCTATTCTAAGCAGAAATGTAAATTCTTATTTCAAATATTACATTGCTTTTTATATTGAATTGAATAAAACAAATAAATAAAATGGCTAAGTCTTCCTCTTGAATGTTCCTGGAAAACTAGAAAACATGTTAGCACAAAAATGTAGGTTTTTCTGAATTTATCCAAAAATATTGGAAATTATCAGATATTATTCAGATATAAACCCAAATTCATACCCCATTTGATATAAACATGGTAAATAATGAATAAATTTCAAAAATAAACTTGGAAATTCGAAATTTAGTCAAAATGACCAAAATGCCCCTGATGACATTGAAATCAAGGTTTTCTGAAAGAATTTTTGTAAAATTTGGAAATTTGAAAATCAAATAAAATAAATCAAACATAATATGATGAAATATGATGATATGCATAAAAAATTGGAAAATTGAAGTTTAGAATTTTGAAATTATGGTCAAAATGACCAAAATGACCCTAATAACAAGACTATGGCCTTGAAACCACGATTTTCTGAAATAAATTTTACAAAAATGGAAAATATGAAATGAAAATAATATTTAAATTAACCCTAATATGATATGACATGCTTATTTACATGAATAAAACCCTAAAATGGCGAAAATATCATAAAATATCAAATTTAACTTGATTTTCGCCTGATTTTCGCTTATGAATTTAAAGATAAACTAACATATAAAGCAAATGAACTTAGAATTGATCCAAAATTAGCATGGACATCTAGACTAACCTTAAAAACAGAATGGAGCTCGAAAATCTAATTTTTTTGTATTTTCTTAATATGGAAAATAGCTAAAAATCCTAAAAAATCAAAATTTTGCCTAAAATGTTGATTCTAAAGGGGATTTCGGATATCAAACTTCCATAAAAATTTTACAGTTTGAGCTGGGTTTTAGAGTTTCAGAACTCAAATGAACTGATCAAACACTGACTCAACTGACCTTTTCGACTAAATTTTCAAGAAAAGTTGTCATTTTTAAAGAAATGGTTCAGAATGGTCACTAGAGTGAAGTGAATTATGAATCTGAGTTGGGTTTGAGCTAGAACAAAGATCAGTTATACTGACGTGAACTAAAATCGAAGCTCAAACACTAGCTCAACTGATTGAACTCAGCTCAATTTCAGCTGAAAGAGCTGAAATGGACTAAAATGGGCTTCTGGACACTTGGAAATGGTTTTGAACTGAAACTGGAGCACTTGAACATCTGGTGAGCTCAAGTTAGACTCTAGGGAATATGACTGACTATGAATGACTAACTCAGACTCAATTGACTTAGATTTGAGTGAGAAATGAGCTCATTTCTGAAGAAATGATCCTATTTTGGCAAGAATGGTCAAAAATGAAAATGGCCTTCTTAATGCGAGCTCAAATGAGTTTGAAATAATTGATATTCTAATTGTTTTGAACTGACCAATGAGCTTGGTTGACTCCGACTGACTGAGGTCCGGGATGACCTAGGGGTAAAATGATAATTTTCCTATAAAAATGGATAAAGTGGTGATTTTCTGAAATAGACTCGGGGTTTGACTCCTACACAAACCTAACAGGGTTGGCACTGCACAAGGAGGGTTGTTTGAAAATGGATGAGGAAAATTTGGGGTGTTTACAGATGCCCCTCTTTGCTACTAAGCTGGCTTGAAGACGAGCTTAGTGGCAAAGAAAAAAACACACCAAATTTGGGCTATATAAATGCCCCAGTTAGAAGGATCTGACTGGTTATGAAGATTAGCCCTGATGAGAATGATAGATATGAAGTGAAGAATGAAGAAGAAAATTTTACTTCAGAAAGAAGTGAGATTTAGGTTTTGCCCTTAACATGGATGGGACGTGAAATACCTTGTGTAGAAACGAAGCTCAGGTTTGACCCTTAACCTGATCGGGAAATAAAATACATCATCAAAATGAGGCTCAGGTTTAACCCTTAACCTGACCGGGAATGAAATACCTCATCAAAATGAGGCTCAGGTTTAATCCCTTAACCTGACCAGGAATGAAATACCTCATCAAAATGAGGCTCAGGTTTAATCCCTTAACCTGATCGGGAAATGAAATACCTCATCAAAATAAGGCTCAGGTTTAATCCCTTAACCTGACCGAAAACATGAAATACCTCATCAAAATGAGGCTCAATTTTAACCCTTAACCTGACCGAGAAATGAAATGATGGGATTCTCTAAAGAAAAAACCCATGATGGAACTTTCGGACTTCCGCACAATGAATCCGATAAGGGTTTTGCAAAAGGATGAAATTGGGGTCCCTAAAGCTTGAAAATGGGTTTGATTTTGGACGCCTCATTGCTGAGACTAAATAACTTTTGAAATTGATGACCTTTTGCGAGAAAACGATTTGTGGCTTAACCTCAAGCCGAAGTTGGACTGTCTATGGTGGGATTGTGGGGACACAAGGAAGTGTGCGAATCTGAGAGCCCATGCGCTCAGATTATACCAACAGAAGGGCAAGAATCTTGAAAACTCCCATTGTTAAGTCCTAAAAGGGATAACAACTGATGTCAGGATGCACCAAAGATGAACCTCAAGCTCTCACTTCACGTCAGGATAGCTAGAAAATATTGTCAAAATGTTGAAAAATTGTTGTTGATTCAAAATGATTGAAAGTGATGCACATTGGTGCGAAAATATTCCCTATTTTCTACCTGAAGTATTACCTCTGATTGGGCTTAACTCCGTGGAATCAAGATTCGAATTCAAATTGCTTGCGATTGACTTTTTTTCAAGGAAGCTATCAATTTCCCTGAAATGAACAGAAAATAAAGTATTCTTTGATATTGTTAAAGCAATTAGTGAAAGAGTATTGATAATAGAATTTCACAAATTTTAAAAAGGATTCTTGGTAGATTTGGTGGTTTGATATCCTGAGATTCTTTTCTCATGATGATCTTTCTGCCCACTTTTTTTGGGGGGGCAGAATTAGAGATCTCTTGGGTTTTTGGGGATAACATCATCCTTCATTTTGAAGATGTCCTGACTTTTCTCTCTCTCTTTTTTTTTTGGAAGGGTACGTCACAAACTTCTTCATCTCAGAGATGTTTTGATCCTTCTTTTCTCTTAGGGATTATATTGACGGTTATTGGCTCTTTGGTTGGAAATCTCTTGATGATAGCAGAAATTAAATATCCTTTAGGGTTTGTCGGGAGGCTCATCGCAGTCGCCTTCATCTTGACGGTGATCTGAACTTTTTCTGGAACGATCTGTCACAAACTCCTTCATCTTGGAGATGATCCAAATCTTCTTTGGCCCCAGGGGTCTAACTCGCATAATTCATCTTCATCTTGACAACAATTAAGAGATCCCTTTTGCAGATATTTAATTGCAACTTAAGTGATTGAGGAGATATGGAAATTGAGTGGTTTTTCTTTCTGTATCACCCAGGATATTTCGACTGCTTTATTTTCCAAGAATGATCTTTAAAAATTTGTCATTGACTGTGATCAATACCGATCACTTATGGCTTTGCAACAACATTGAATTTCCTTTGCTGGCCATATCGAGGATTTATTCTTCATCCTTTTGGTTGGCCAATAGAAAGATTTTGAATTTTGAATCCTTCTTCGCGAAAGCTTTGTCCTTTTGAAAGTAATACTGAAGATATTCTGAGGTGATTCTTTTGTGTAGTAAAGATTATGAAATTAACAAATATTTAATGACAAATTGGCAAAATGTTCTTGAAATCCTTGGTGAAAGAAATTGCTTGAGGTCTAATTGACACATCCATGACTAAATTGTGTCTTGAAAAGACTTAGTAAAAGATCAACTCAAAAGTTGGGTTTTGTTTTGACTAACCAGCTCGAAAGCAGAATTTGTTGATCGACCAACTCGACAACAGGATTTGAGTTGACCAACCAGTTCGAAAGCAGGATTTGTTGACCGACCAGGTAGAAAGTAGGATTTGTTGCCCGACCAGCTCGAAAGCAGGATTTGTTGACCGACCAGCTCAAAAGCAGGATTTGTTGACCGACCAGCTAGAAAGCAGGATTTGTTGACCGACCAGCTCGAAAGCAGGATTTGTTGATTGACCAGCTCGAAAGCAGGATTTGTTGATCGACCAGCTCGAAAGCAGGATTTGGGTTGACCGACCAGCTCGAAAGCAGGATTTGTTGACCGACCAGCTAGAAAGCAAGATTTGTTGACCGACCAGCTCGAAAGCAGGATTTGTTGATCGACCAGCTCGAAAGCAGGATTTGGGTTGACCGACCAGCTCGAAAGCAGGATTTGTGGACCGATCAGCTAGAAAGCAGGATTTGTTGACTGACCAGCTCGAAAGCAGGATTTGTTGATCGACCAGCTCGAAAGCAGGATTTGGGTTGACCGACTAGCTCGAAAGCAGGATTTGTTGACCGACCAACTCAAAAGCAAAATTTGGGTTGACCGACCAGCTCGAAAGCAAGATTTATTGACCAACTAGCTCGAAAGCAGGATTTGTTGACCGACCAGCTCGAAAGTAGGATTTGTTGACCGACCAGCTAGAGAGCAGGATTTGTTGACCGACCAGCTCGAAAGCAGGATTTGTTGACCGACCAGCTCGAAAGCAGGATTTGTTGACCGACCAGCTCGAAAGCAGGATTTGTTGACCGACCAGCTCGAAAGCAGGATTTGTTGACCGACCAGCTCGAAACCAGGATTTGTTGACCAACCAGCTCGAAACTAGGATTTGTTGATCGACCAGCTCGAAAGTAGGATTTTGATTAAAAGATTGAATTTGATGATTTGAAATTGATTGACATTAATGAAGTTGTAACCCAAAGGCTTAGAAAGTGATATATATTGATAAAGTTGTAACTCGAAGGCAGGAAAATGACTAATGTTGGTAAGATTGTAACCCGAAGGCTTGAATTTGGAAATTGATTGACCCGAAGGTCGAAATTAGAAATTAGTTTACTTGGAACAACATGGGTTCAATAGGAATTCAGCCTAAGAACGATATTAGTTCAATTGAGAACTACAATGGTTCACTGGGAATGACGTGGGTTCAATAGGGATTCAGCCTAAGAACTTGGATCAGGAGGACTTCAACCTACAAATCACATTTCTGAAAATACCAATCCAAAAGGGGTTTGACCTAAGGACTGTAAAGAATATTGGATCAGGAGGACTTCAACCTACAGATCAAATTTTTGAAAGTGAGATTAGTTCTAAAGGGGTTCAACCTAAGAACCGGGGATCAGTTGGAATTCAACCTACAGATCGAATTTTTTAGAATGAGATTGGTTCGAAAGGGGTTCAACCTAAGAACCACTGGGTTGAGAAGGACTTTTGGTTCACAAAGGGGTTCAACCTATGAGCCGTATTGGTTTGACATGCGTTCAACCTATAAATCATATTAGTTCCGCAGGGGTTTGACCTACAAACTATCAATTCTATAGGGATTTAACCTAAGGATCATATCGGTTCCGCAGGGGTTCGACCTACGAACTATCAATTCCATAGGGATTTAACCTAAGGACCACATCGGTTCCGCAAGGGTTCGCCCTACGAACTATCAATTCCATAGGGAATTAACCTAAGGATCACATCGGTTCCGCAAGGGTTCGACCTACGAACTATCAATTCCATAGGGATTTAACCTAAGAACCATAGTTTAAGAAGGAAGGATTCAACTTGTGAGCTTTGAATGGACCACATGCTAAACTGGGTTTTGAGGGAAGATTCAAATCGAAATTCAAATCTTCAAGGAAAAACTAAATGAATTGGGTTTTGAAAGAAAATTCGAGTCGGAACTTGGATCTTCTAGACCAATTACTAAATTGCAGAAAAGTTTAAGTAAGAGTTCAAACCTAAAGGAAAGCTAAACAAATCAGATTTGGGAGAAAATTCAAGTCGAAAGTCTAATTTTCTAGACCGATTCTAGACATTTGAATTGGATTTGAAAGAAAATTCGAGTCTTTCTAGACCAATTTAGAAGGAAAAGAAAACTCAGGTCGGAACTCGAATCTTCGAAGGAAAACTAAATCCATTGTGAAAGGAAAAGAAATTTGAGTCAGAACTCGAATCCTGAAGGAAAAGTAGATCAATTTGGAAGGAAAAGAAATTCGAGTCGGAACTCGAATCCTGAAGGAAAAATAGATCAATTAGAAGGAAAGGAAATTTGAGTCGGAACTCAAATCTTGAAGGAAAACTAGACCAATGTGGACACTAAATTTTAAAGTGTACCACTGTGAACACTGGATTTTGAAAATGTACCAGTGCACGCATTATGTTTTGAAAAATTATCAGTACGAATACTGAGTTTTGGAAAATTACCAACACGAACACTGAGTTTTTGAAATTTTACCGGCACGAACACTGGATTTTTGAAAAATTACCAGCATGAACACTGGGTTTTGGAAATTTACCAGCACGAACACTGGGTTTTTGAAATTTTAACAGCACGAACACTGGATTTTTTGAAAAATTACCAGCACAAACACTGGGTTTTTGAAAAATTACCAGCACAAACACTGGGTTTTGAAGAATGAACACTGGGTTTTGAAGAATTACTAGTTGATTCTGATAGAGTATTTTCAGTCTTCACCCTCACGATGACTTGGACAATTGTCGAGGTCTTAGAATTTATCCCTTATCTTGAATGGGCAACTCAGGTTTATCCCTTAACCTGAAGGGGAAATGAAGATGATGCATATGTATGCAAATGAATGCATGCAAATGCAAATGAATGCAAAATTATGTAAATGGGTGCACATGCGTGCAATATGAGAGATTTATTTGATCCTGCCTGCATACAGGACGTTTTGAAGATAATTTTCAAAATAATGCCCCAGTATAATAGGGGAAGAAGAATTTGACCATTATTGAAGAAAATATATTGAGGAATTACAAAGAATGTAATAGAGGATTTAAGTATAGAAATTTTTCAAATGTTAAGCATTGATAGGGTCTGATAATTCTACACCATCGACATTGATGAACATATATGAATTGCAGGGTAATGCTTCATCGACAACATAGGGCCCCTCCCAATTCGGTGACCATTTGCCACCCGAGCGGTGTTTAAGATAGGTCGTTGATCTAAGCACTAGATCATTGACTCGAAATTTTCTTTCAATGACAGATTTTGCATATTGTCTCGCTATCCTTTGCCGATATGACTGAGCATGTTCTGCTGCTCAAAGCCTTCTTTCATTGAGCAAATCAAGTTGTATCAGTCACTGTTGCTGATACTGATCAAACGGTAATTCCAGAAGTGATGCAAACTTCAGGGCAGGTTTCTGAACATATAGCCGCAATACTACTTCAGTTTCGTAAACAAGTTCTGACGGAGTAGCATTAGTTGGAGTCCAAGTGGTGGTTTTGTATGCCCATAATGCATCATGAATCTTCTCATGTCAGTCACAGCCTGTTTCCAAAGTTCGCTTCAGGATTCTAATCAAAATTTTATTGGTGGCCTCTACCTGACCATTCCCTTGAGGATAATAGGGAGCAGAGAAATGATGCTGAATTCTGAACTTCAAGCAAAATGTCCTCATTCTCTCATTCTTGAAATGACTGCCATTGTCCAACACGATATTGTGTGGTATGCCGAAACGACATAGAATATTCTTGTAGATGAATGAGACCACGTGTCGACCTTCTATTGTGCGTAGAGTGACAGCTTCGACCCATTTAGTGAAATATTCTATTGTGGCAAGAAAATATTTGTGACCATTTGAAGCAGAAGGAGTGATAGGGCCTACAACATCAAAAGCCCACATAGAAAATGTCCATGACGAGACGACAAATTGCAAATATGTCACTGGCGCATGAATGGAAGGTGCATGCATCTGACATTGAACACACTTCTTCACAAAATGATAGCAATCTTGTTGCATTGTCTTCCAATAATATCTTGCCTGAATGATTTGTTTGATAAGAGTTTTGTAGCCGACGTGACCACCGCAAATGCCTTAGTGTACCTCACGCATGACTTCTTTGGCTCCATCTTCATCCAGACATCTAGAATACTCAGAACTGAATCCACGACGATAGAGGACATCGGCGAGAATAAAATATCAGGCAGACACGCGCCAAATCGCTCGTTACTCTTGCCAGTGATATTCTGAGAGAAGAAGACAAATGTTCTCTCCTTGATGAAAGCCTTTCTGAGACTGTCTTCAGGTTGCTCAGACATCATTCTAATCATCATTTTCTTGAACATTTGATATGCAGTAGGATCAATGTCATCCCTATCATTCAGAATCTATCTTCTGACAGATCTTGGAAGATCCATTTCTTCTTGCCTGCTTCTAAAATCACTGATGCACTGACATAGTGGTGTCTTCTTGCTTGATCTGATCTGAACCACTTGGAAATATCGATATTCTCTGCAGAATGTGATGGATGATTAAATTTTGATGATGAAGATTCAGGATAGAAATGAATATAAGAAAAATATTTGATAAGAATTTGGTAGATAATTGAAAGAACATCCCATTACTAGGGATTGGGTCACTGTTGGAGTCACGACAATTATGTTGACATTCTTTGCGAGGAGAACAAGTAACTGCAAATATGCCTTGTCACCTAGGCGAAGTCGTCAAACCATGATAGAATGAAAATTGAAAGAATTTTTTTTTATTGAAGGAAAAATATGATTGCATCAATAGTGGACTTGAGAAAGGGAGGGCATATAGACAGTCTGTCACCACTCTCAATGATCAGCAGAGACACGAAGACCGGGGAAAAGAGTGAGAGTGACGAAAGAATCCCGGCCATATCTGGCAGAATGGTATGTTCCAGACCACTGCGCTGATGCATGGTTGAACTCTGGCGTAACCCCTGATAGTAGCCGAGCTTCTACACACTTCTGTCTCTGAGAAAATTGCCTAACGCATCGCTCTGGATAGTAGTAGGTACATGAAAATGGGCCAAGTAGCTTGAACTGCTTGCCATACACATATGTATATTTGGAAAGAAAGCGAGTCATTCAGTGCATATGACCATCGCATACTGAATTCTTTCTTGAGCTGTTCTGGATAATGAGCTGACTTCTGCGAATGCCCCATACTGTTGGTAGATCTCGATCAAGTTTACATATTCATTTCCATTTTTCTCAATCAGTGGCCAAGACTTACGCCCTATCATGCGAGCTAAAACATCTTGGGGGTTCAAACCCTTGTCATTAATAAAAAATTGTTGCTCCAATGGATCTCCAGGCTGACCGGCTGGCTCGGACAGTCTCATGATCTCTGAAAATTCGTCCATCAACAGGGTCATCTCGCCCAACAGAAATCAGAACATGCAAGTGCGTGGATTCCACCGCTCTGCCAGTGCATGGATCAGATTGTCGTTGACTGTCAACTTTCCCACTGCGGATTCCAGTTCTAACCCACAATCGCTCAAATGGTCCAGAAACATATAAGAGAAGTTCTTGAACCAAGTATAGTACCATCAGGAAAATAAGGGTCTGGTGCTGAGAGCTCGATGCTCGGGAAGACTTTGTCGCACCTTGTAGGAGATGTGACCTTCGGGAAAGACAGAGTCGAGCTGACTGGATGCCATTGGACTGAAAGATAAGAAGATTGGAATTAGACTTTTGGAAAAGTACAAGAATTTTGAAAATTGCAGGCAGGATGGAAAGCTGGAAATTCGAAGTCCAGAAGAACGGAAGAATAAAAAATCACCTGGAGTTTTGAAGAAAAAGTGGATAATTTGCAAAATCATTCAGGTTTTTTGAGAAAATTGAGATATTTCACAAAAGATAAAAAATGAGGTATTTTGAAAAATTGTCCAGTATTTTTGAAAATTTGGGAAAAATATGGAAAAATAAGCTGAAAATGAATATCATACATTCAATCACAAATAATTATGCACATACAACATTCCCTAAGAAGTTGACTCTAAATGCATCAATTTTGAAAGAGCTTTAGGACCCTAATCCTGACTCTAGGCTCATATCAATTGTGTTCAATCATGCTATGCCGATATACTCGAGTTGAGGCTCGATGTACGTGGCATAAAATTTATCTCTGGTTCTAGGCTCATGTTTTCCAACATCCTTGAGCGCCTGCCGATATACGTTGGACTATGGCCCTTGGTACGTGGCAGGGGGGGTTTCACCCAAATAGGTGGCCCAATTGTGAGGCTTTGTCCTGAACTATGGTTCTGGAAGAAAGCCCATCAACGTGAAGACCAAGTAAAGATAGGTGGGGTGGTTTTTGAAAACATGAGAACATACAAGCAAACAGAGGCCTCTAAGTCCTAAAGAGATAGAATTTTGAAATATTTGAAGAAACAAACATTGTTTTTATACAAATCCTAGATTGAGGAGTGTTGTATTTCAGACCTAAGTCTATGTGAGCATGGATAATTCTCCTCAATATGGTCTTACCAAACCATGCCTAGTCTACATGCAATCCATGTCAGCTGGGTTCAAGTCTAGGCTCCTAGGTTCACATGATATCAGAAAATAAAAGCTGACAATTCATAGAACACAATTTTGATAATTGAGCTAAGTCAAAGCACAAAATTGATCAAACGAAGACAGGTCCCATCACGGTCGCCAAACCTGTTATCATCGCAAAATTTTCCTCCTCTCTTGCGAGAGAGAAACGAATTTCTGCGAGTCAAACTCGACCAAAGTTTTGAAAATTGGTTTTGAAAATTACTCGCCTCCGTTTTGAAAATTTGTGAGAAAATTCCGTGGAATGGGATCCGCCTATTGGTACGAGGTTCAACGGTTTTTGGCGCCTTTACCAGGGGTAATTGAACCAAGAATCAAATGTGTGCTTTGACTAAGTTAAATTATCTAATTCATGCTCTATTTTCCTAGAATGCACAAAGAATCAGGCTTGTGCTATGGGATTTTGAAAAGATGCAAGTTTGAGAAATATGATGTTTGCTTGAAAAATTGAAATATGCTTGAAAAAATGGTTAAAAAAATGCTTGAAAATGGAATTCCTCGGAAAATCATTAAATTTCATTGAAAATCAGAATTTTGTATTGGAAAATGAATTCTCAGGAAAACTTGGACTTTAGGAAAATCGATTTCTAAAAACTTGGGATTCTGAAATTTAATAATTTTAAAACATTGGAAAATCTTGATTTGAACTTGGGAAATACTTTGAAATGTCATTTGAAAACTTAAGATTCTGAGAAAATCAAATCCTGAGAAAGACTTGGAAGTTCTTAAGAAAATTGATTTTTCTAAAATTGAAATTGGAAAATGAATTTGAAAATAATGCAATTTGAATGATATGAATGAATGAATATGAATTTGAAAGGAAATTTCAATTGAGAAATTGGAAAATCCTTTTGAAACTTTGAGAAATGCAATGCATTTTGAAGTTAGCCTAAGAGTGTAGGCTGAATGTGGCTAATACGAAGATCATAAATCTTGTTTTTTCTCGTATTCTGACTATGGCCATAAATACGAATCCCACCGAGTTTATAAACTCCATAAGAGCTTGTGCACGTTCCATTCGTGTCAACCATAGTGATTTTGAAATAAATGCACATGAATCGTACATCAAATATTAGAATTTTGCAGAAATCAAACTATATGCAATGCAGTCCTATTCTAAGCAGAAATGTAAATTCTTATTCCAAATATTACATTGCTTTTTACATTGAATTGAATAAAACAAATAAATAAAATGGCTAAGTCTTCCTCTTGAATGTTCCTGTAAAACTAGAAAACATGTTAGCACAAAAATGTAGGTTTTTCTGAATTTATCCGAAAATATTAGAAATTATCGGATATTATTCAGATATAAACCCAAATTCATACCCCCTTTGATATAAACATGATAAATAATGAATAAATTTCAAAAATAAACTTGGAAATTCGAAATTGGGGTCAAAATGATCAAAATGCCCCTAATGACCTTGAAATTAGGGTTTTCTGAAAGAATTTTTGTAAAATTTGGAAATTTGAAAATCAAATGAAATAAATCAAACATAATATGATGAAATATGATGATATGCATGAAAATTTGGAAAATTGAAGTTTAGAATTTCGAAATTATGGTCAAAATGACCAAAATGCCCCTGATAACAAAACTATGGCCTTGAAACCTGGGTTTTCTGAAATAAATTTTGCAAAAATGCAAAATATGAAATGCAAATGATATTGAAATTAACCTTAATATGATATGACATGCTTATTTACATGAATAAAACCCTAAAATGGCAAAAATATCATAAAATATCAAATTTAACTTGATTTTCGCCTGATTTTCGCTTATGAATTTAAAGATAAACTAACATATAAAGCAAATGAACTTAGAATTGAGCCAAATTTGGCATGGACATCTAGACTAACCCTAAAAACAGAATGGAGCTCAAAAAATTATTTTTTTTGTATTTTCTTAATATGAAAAATAGCTAAAAATCCTAAAAACTCAAAATTTTGCCTAAAATGTTAATTCTAAAGGGGATTTCGGATATCAAACTTCCATACAAATTTTCCAAATTTTATGGGGTGACAGAGGACAGTTAGGAAAAGATTTTTTCCTTTTACACATTCTGATTTTTACCTATGGTCAGAGCTGTACAGCTCCGGCAAGTCGGATCAGAATCCGGCGACTCTAGGATTTAGGAGAAACAGACAGGTTTCGGTATAAAATGTAGGAAAAATAGCAGACAGATGGGGAAATGGCTGGAATTGTGGTAAAATATCCCTGACAAACATAGAAATATTTCATATTTTCACACTATTGGGATTCGATTTACAGTTTGGAAATAGGAACACTGTTATCAGAGACCAAGATCTCTGAATATTCTGGATATTAGAATCTGTCAGACAGAAAAGGTAAATCCGGGAAAAATACTTGGGTAATCCAAAAAAATCCTAAATTTTGGGAAATGACAGGAAAATGGGTTAGAAGCAACTTTTGTGTTGAAAGTTTTCGCATTCAGGCTATAGGTTGAGTGGACACATCATATTAGGGTCTATCTATACCCTGACAAAGAAAAATCATGATTTTCCCAAGGGTCTGGGAAAATCGATTTTTGACAGAGGTCAAATCTACTTGTAAAGATCTCAAAATTTCTAGATAATTAGTAAATTTCATCATGAATCTATTTTAATTTTTAGGAGAGGATTCAGATCTCCCATGGGGGTATTTTCGGAGGTTTTTTTCTGCTAAAACTGTACTTGAAATTTCGGGAGGGTTCAAAACCCGATTTAGGTATTTATTTTTTTAATGGAATTATAAAATCAAAATGGATTCAAGCTTTTGGCATGATGTCACAAACATGTAATTAAGATATCACAAATGTTTTTGGATTTTTGAAGGAAAACATGTTCATAAAATGATAAATGGACTTTGCATGAAATTGAAATTCTATGGATCCTAAATCAACTACTAGTAAAACTATATAAAACAAATAAAATGCATAACAAAATTAAACTAAATGTCATATTTTTATATGAATTTAATGATGCAACTAAAAATGATCAGGGATATGATCTATGCTTAATATGGTCCCTTGAAACGAGGTGTCTGATCCATCTATCGGAGGGATCCCTTTGTTTGGTATAGCCTTAACCTTGATAAACCCACCTTGCAAATTCATGAAACTGCCTTCTCTACCAGATGGATCCGATGTTAAACCGGATTTATGCTAGAATCATGGAAGAAATCATAAGAATAGGGGTTTTACCTTGATGTGGCTATTTGGAGGAATTGGAGATGACCACTTCCAGGTTCAAGGTAGAAAGCAAATAGTGCTTTTGCTGTGTAAGGTTGGTGATGAGGGCAACGGCTGGAAGTTGGTTGCCTTGGAGATGTGTGACCCAGCTGGAAGAAGGCTGCAAAGGAGGCACAGCTGTTGGGCTTCCCTTTGCGTGGTGGTTGCAGCTGGAGCAATGGAAATTGAAGATGATGGGGTGGAAGTTGAAAGCAACAGCTGAAGATCGAACGCAAGGAGGAGACGTGGTTGATGTTGATAATGATGCTACCAACTGGATGTGGCTGCACTTAGTGAAGGTTGAAGATGGCTGCAATGAGGTGGCTGAAGAGAAGTTGATGGCTGCCAAAGAGAGAGAGAGAGAGAGAGAGTTGGAGAGAAAAAGGGTGAAAAGGGGGCAGCCGTGAGAGCTTCTAATGTCTCTTTTTTTTTTTGGTCTTGGACTTAGGGAAAAATCATCCCCAACTTAGGGCTTAAATGACACAATGAAAAAGAGGAGCACCATTTATGTGAATGGCTGGGCAAGAGGGAAAGGAAGGAAGGAAGAAAGGGAAGAAAAGAAAGGAAAGAAAGAAGAAAAAGAAAAGGAAAGAAAGGAAGAAGAAAGGGAAATAGAAAGGGAAAAGGAAAGAAAGGAAGGGAGAGGGGGCTGGAGGTTTGGGCGACCACCTTGTGGGTCCCACCTCCTCTCAAAGAAAATAAAATAATAAAAAAAAAAATAACAAACAAAATAAAAAAATAAAACGAAAGAAAAGGAAAAGATAAAACTTTTTTTTTAAATAGAAATAAAAGAGCCATCTCAGAGCGGGCTCTCTTTCCAAATTTGAAATTCATTTTGATAATCATAGAAGTAAAATGGTCTTTTTAGAAAAATTCTGGACGAAACGAGCTATTTTTGGCAGTTTTTGAAACGAGCTTGGATTTTAAAGTTCAATACCCCGTTGTGAAGCAAATCCAGTGTAGAATTTGAAATTTTGAGTTTGAAATAAATACAAATTTAGACTCTTGGGGGTAAAAATATCAATTTTGAAAACCCAGGGTTTGAAATTGATTTCTGAAAACTTTTAAAAACTCAATCTGGATTGAAATTTATAAAAATGGAGTTCTGGACTTCGAAAAATGGAATGAAATGTGATGAAATGTCATGAAATGATGAGAAATGACATAAAATGCTATGCCAAATGTAGACCTTGAATGAAGATTTTTGGATGTTAGACCCCGATTGGCAGCTGTATCAGTTCAAAAGATATTAAAATTGATAAAATTTACAAAATGGTTCAAGAAATGGTTTTTGGACTCTACTGGGTTAGAGTGACACTGAAAATTAGAGTCTGAGCTGAATTGAACTGAAATGAGCTGGATTGAGCTGGGTTTTAGAGTTATAGAACTCAAATGAACTGATCAGACACTGACTCAACTGACCTTAAAGACTAAATTTTCAAGAAAAACTGTCATTTTTAGAGAAATGTTTCAGAATGGTTACTGGAGTGAAGTGAATTACGAATCTGAGTTAGGTTTGAGCTAGAACAAAGATCAGTTATACTAACATGAACTAAAATCGAAGCTCGAACACTAGCTCAACTGACTGAACTCAGCTCAATTTCAGTTGAAAGAGCTAAAATGGACTAAATTGGGCTCCTGGACATTTGGAAATGGTTTTGAACTAAAACTGGAGCACTTGAACTTCTGGTGAGCACAAGTTAGACTCTAGGGAATATGACTGACTATGAATGACTGACTCAGACTCAATTGACTTAGATTTGAGTGACAAATAAGCTCATTTCTGAAGAAATGATCCCATTTTCGCAGGAATGGTCAGAAATGAAAATGGCCTTCTCAATGTGAGCTCAAATGAGTTTGAAATAATTGATATTCTAACTGTTTTGAACTGACCAATGAGCTTGGTTGACTCCGACTGACTAGGGTCCGGGATGACCTAGGGGTAAAATGGTAATTTTCCTATGAAAATGGGTAAATGGTGATTTTCTGAAACAGACTCGGGGTTTGACTCCTACACTGACCTAACAGGGTTGGCATTGCACGAGGAGGGTTGTTTGAGAATGGATGAGGAAAATTTGGGGTGTTTACATCACCTGTGGATGGGGATGGTGTGGTATAGTGACTGAAATGAAGATGCAGGATAGTGTTGATTACTATTGTAGATGATGTTGGGGGCATGGAAGCATGTGGAAAAGGGGTTGTACTGTTGTGCTTACAGCAATGTAGGTGTTATATGGTAGATGGTAGGGTTGAGTGTATGCCTATAGGTGAGTAGTAAATGGCAGGCTACATACGGATGAGTAGTGCTAGGATGAAGCCTGTGTTGTGAGATAAGCTACAGGGATGTGGAATGGAGGGTGTTAGTGGTGCTAATGAATGAGTGCACATCATGTGTGATAATAGTGTTGCAACAATGCTGTGAGATATGGAATATGTTAACAGTGAAATGAAGACAACATATATTGTATGATGGTTGTGAATTAGGTATAGGATGGGTGGAATATTCTTGTGCGAAAACCTTCACAACAATGCAATTTACAGAAAGGAGATGTTTCATACCTGATGACGAGGAGAAACTTCGCATCTAGAGATTGCTGTGGATCTAATGAGGCAGGTGCTAAATTGAAAGTCTGAGATTTTTTTTTTGACAGCTAATGTTTTTCTTGGAAACACTTTCAATAGACCTTTACTGTTTTGCCTTAGGAACCTTATTAGAACACTGTCTCTATGTTGTAGCTTATCTTCTGAAGCTTTGCATATCTTGAGACTTCCCTTGTGAGAACCAACCAACACATCCTGACCATCAGGGGTGTGGCAAACAGCAGTAACCCTTCCCTATAAATTGCTTCGCTCAACCACCTGGTGATCTGGTGGACCTCGCCTCGTGGTGACAATCTTTTTAAGAGGGATCATGGCCAAGTGACGCCCTACCGAGATGCTGATGGTATGCTAATAACGTACTCCAGCAGATGAAAGGTAATCATGGCAAAAAAAATGCTCCAGCAGCAATGAGCTGATTTTGATGCATTGACTTCTGCGATGGCAAACTGATTCTCGCAGAAGGTAATGTTATTAATAATGAGTAACCAAGGATGAAAGTCTAAATCAACCCCTGCTCAACAATCCATTGACTGGTCTGTCAATGATGGCCCTTCGTAATACAAGAGAAGCCCTTGAATA
Organism: Nuphar pumila; assembly: GCF_984573655.1. Classification (NCBI taxonomy): domain Eukaryota; kingdom Viridiplantae; phylum Streptophyta; class Magnoliopsida; order Nymphaeales; family Nymphaeaceae; genus Nuphar; species Nuphar pumila. The sequence continues at coordinate 24,627,015 of NC_143259.1, read as the reverse complement.
CATGACCTTTTTAGATGCACAATGTATGCTTACAAAAATTAATGAAATGAAGGAGTGTGTGCTGATGTACAAGTGACAAGTTGGGTACGATTACAAGCTGTGGGAGGAATCTTCCATATTCTAATTCCAACCCCTTGCGTGGGATTATAACAGGAAAATAAGTTGGGATTGACCCCATCCTAAGCCCCATTGGTTTTGTGCTAATCTTATGGCTAGAATAGTAACGGTAGTAAACTGGGTAGAAGGTATATCATATTATTCAGATGATTGGATGAGAATTACCATACGAGATGCCATGAATGTACTTATATATGAATCATAAACAATGGACATGGACCATGAATAAAACCAGAGCATGATGCTAAATAAAAGTCTTGACGTCTTGGTGTATAAAAGGAGATAGTGAAAACAGGGTGATATATGAATTGTTGTGAAGTGAGGATAAGATACTTTCAGTGTGAGCCCACAGAAAGAAGCCATCGATGCTCTGGACATGTAGATGACCAACCAAGAAATAAACAGACAACATGTACAGTAAACAATAACTAATGAGGAAGATCAAAGTAAAACTAGCAAACGCAGGGATGATGTTTGAAAATTGCATACAAACTAAAAGGGGAAAATATTGATTTCCCGAAATTGAAACTAGTGTAATGGATAGATCAGCGATGAAGCAGATCAATGCATAAAATCAAATGCCTAAATGATGGATTAAAAATGAAATGCAGATGAAAAGAGAGGCATTGTGAGCTATTAAAGATGTAATTCCTTATAGATACATCTATGATGCAAGAATTAACATACAGAAGAATAAGCAACAAAAACATACGAATACCTGTAAGAGCACGAAGAGCAGGAAAGAAGAAAAAAAAATGAAAGAAAAAGATTACAAGAAATAAAAGAGCAAAAGAAGAAATAAATAAACATCTCATTGCACAACTTTGGCCGATCATCCAAAGTAGTATTGAAAACTAACTATAAATGTGGATGGAAAATAAAACAGAAAACAGAAAACAGAAAAGGAGGAATAGCAAAACAGAAAAATGTTGGAATTATAGAATTCCTTTGTTGTTGCACAGAGATGGATCAAGATTGCACAAGCAACTCGACACCACCACCCATGGTGCGAAAATGAGGCAAACCCCCCCCCCCAAAAAAAAAAAAACTGAAAGGGAATTAAAAGAAAAACGCAGGAGAAGAGCGCTTACCAGATTTGTTGATCGAAGTGGGAACTAGGAAGGAGGGAACTGAGGTCTTCGATCGATCAGGGGAGAGAGCGATCGTGAAGGAGAAGAGTGAAGGGATGAAGGCGATCGATGCGTGAAAGAGGAAGAGGAAATGTCGACCATGGGGAGGTGAAGACGGGTGGTGAACGAAGGCTCTGCGGCTCCCTTTTTATAACGGGAAACCGTTAGAAAGTTTTCCAATTGGGTCCCTTTTATTTTTAAGATTTTACAAAGAGGGGGTCCTTTTGCAAGATTTTTTCAGAAAAAGGAGTTTTAATCTATAAAGAGTGTATTTAAAGCCATTTTTTCTTGAATATATATATTGTTCTTTTCTTCGTAATTTTCATCTTTTTGGTGTTTTTGAAATAAAACTCTGAAAACTACAGGATTTAAACTAATTTTGTAAAATTCAAAAATATTTACAAAGGAAAGAATTCGGGTTTGATTTTTTTTTTGGAAATTTCTTCAAAAACTGGTTTGGATCCAGGTTTTGAGAAAATATTTGAGCTTTTAACCTCGAATCGAGAAGTACAGAGCAATGGATCCAAATGGACACCGGATGGACTGTTTGAGCCTTTAAAAAAATTATTTTTGGCATTTTTGTAAAATCAATTTGAAATTTGGATAACGAGACTCAGATTTAAATTTTGGCACGGGATACAGATCCAAAATAGAGTCAGATACATAAAATAGATTTGGATTCCAGAGAATCCAAGAAATAATTGGAATTTAAGTTCGAAACCGACTCAATTTATTCAAAAAATGGAGCCCAGTGGCAAAAAGGGATTTTTTTTATTTTTGGAAAATTTGGGGTGTTCACAGATGCCCCCCTTTGCTGCTAAGCCGGTTGTAAGCCGAGCTTAGCGACAAAGAAGACACGCCAAATTTTCTTAAAAATGCCCCAGTCAGAAAGTCTGAACTGGGTATGGAAGAATTTGTTTTGCAAGACATTATTTTCAGATTTGATACCTTATCCTGAAAGGTTTTGGGAAGAAACGAAATCCTTAAGAAGAGAGTAATTTGGACAGAAGAAAAATGAGGAAATCGAGATGGGACTTTGGGATGAATAACCCGAAATGGTAAAAGGGAGAGATTTTTGAAGAAGTCTCATGGCTGAGACAAAGATAAGAATTTTTTTAAGAAGACTCAGGTTTAGCCCTTAACCTGTATGAGACGAAGATATTTGAAAAAAACCACGATGGGACATTTTTGAAAAATACCTCATGAGACGTGGTTCAGGTATAATCTTTATTTGAATGGATATACAAAGCATGGATTTCTTGATGGGGAAAACCATGATGGGACTTGGAGAAATAACCTTATCTGAATGAGGCAACTTTCTTTGAAAAATACAAACAACGCTAGGTTGCATCAAAATAGATATTGAGCACTTATTTCATTTTTGGATAACCAGAAAATTTTGCCAATAAGATGGAATTGCAATTGATTCAAATGCTTGAAAGTGTGCACGTATGTGTGAAAGATATTCTCTCTTTTACCTAGAGTATTTCCTCCAACAAAGTTAACTCCCCGGATTCTGGAGTCAGATTCAGATTTTAAAGTTGTTGAGTTTCTTCAAGGAAGTTATATATTTCCTTGATATAAACAGAGAAGAAATACTCTTAATTTCATAAAGGCGATTAGTGAAAAGACATTGATGAAAGGATTTTGCATAAGAAAAGATGATTTCTGGCACTCCTTTTGAGACGTGGAGCTTTCTTGGGTTCGGAAAGAAGTTTATTACCTCATCCTTCATTTTGGAGATGTCCTGACTTTTCTTTTTTTCTTCGGGGAAGGGTACGTCACAAACTTCTTCATCTTGGAGATGCTCTGATCCTTCTTTTTCTTAGGAATTATACTGGTGATATTGGCTCATTGAATAAAAATCTCTTGATGATAGCAGAAATCAAATATCTTTTAGGGTTTGTCAGGAGGTTCATCACATTCACCTTCATCTCGACGATGATCTGAACTTTCCTTGGAAGGATCTGTCACAAACTCTTTCATCTCGGAGATGATCTAAATCTTCTTTGGCCCCGGGGGTCGAACTCGCATATTCGTCTTCAACTTGACAACAATTGAGCGATCCCTTTTGCAGATATTTGATTTGCAACTTAAATGAATAAGGAGATATGGATTGAGTGGATTCTTTTTATCGCTCAGGATATTTCCACTGCCTGATTGCAAGAAATTTGTCTTTAAACATGCGCCATAGCTATGATCAATATCGATTCGCTTCTAGCTTTTCAACATCATTGAATATTTCTTTCGCTAATCATATCAAGGATATTTCTTACATCCTCTTGGTTGATCAACAGAGAGAAGATTTGAATTTTACTCTTTTTCACAAAAAGCTTCACCCTTTTGAAAAAGAATACTAGAGGTAATCTGAGGTGTTTCTTTTGTGCAGTAAAATATTAGAATCAACACATATTTTTAGCAAATTGGCAAAGTTTTCGAGAAACTTTTGTGAAATAATCACTCAATATAGATTTTGATAGGACCTTTAGCTGAAAATTTTGATTTTGGCAATTTTGAGCAGTAAAACTGGATTTTACAAGACCAACTTAAAAAATGAGGTGAAGTAAAGAATTTTGGTAAAGGACCTTGGTAAAAGAATTTGGTAAAGGACCAGTGTTTAAACTGAAATTTGAGAAGGATTTTGGAAAAAGAATTTTTGGTGAAAAAAAGATTTTGGTAAAGGATTTTGGTAAAGGACCAGTGTTAAACTGGAGTTTGAAGGACCAATTTGTGAACATTTGGAATTTTGAGAGACTAAAGTAAATATTTGGAATTTTGAAGGACTAGGATAAAACTAAAATTTTGAAGGATCAATTTTCAGAAAATTGGACTTTTTGAAGGACCAATGGGATTTGACAGACCAGTATAAAACTAGAATTTGAAGGACCAATTGAGAAATTTGGAATTTTGAAGGACCAATGCACACATTGGAATTTTGAAGGACCAATTGGAATTTTGAAAGACCAGTGTAAAACTGAAATTTTGAAGGACCAACTTGAGAAAATTGGAATTTGGAAGGACCAATGAAAATATTGGAATTTGATGAAGGACCAATTGAAATTTTGAAGGACCAATTTGAGAAAATTAGAATTTTGATGAAGGACCAATGTAAACATTGGAATTTGATGAAAGACCAATTGGAATTTTAAAGGACCAATTTGAGAAAATTGGAATTTTGATGAAGGACCAATGTAAACATTGGAATTTGATGAAGGACCAATTGGAATTTTGAAGTAAAAATTTGAGAAAATTGAAATTTTGATGAAGGACCAATGTAAACATTGGAATTTTGAAGGACTGAAATTTGAAGAATCAATTTTGAGAAAATTGGAATTTTGAAGGATCAATGAAAACTTTGGAATTTTGATGAAGGATCAATTGGAATTTTTGAAGGACCAATGAAAAACATTGGAATTTGATGAAGGACCAATTGGAATTTGAAGGACCAGTGTAAAACTGGAATTTTGAAGGACCAATTTGAGAAAATTGGAATTTGGAAGGACCAATGTAAACATTGGAATTTGATGAAGGACCAATTGGAATTTGAAGGACCAGTGTAAAACTGGAATTTTGAAGGACCAATTTGAGAAAATTGGAATTTTGGAAGGACCAATGTAAACATTGAAATTTGATGAAGGACCAGTGTAAAACTGGAATTTTGAAGGACTAATTTGAGAAAATTGGAATTTGGAAAGACCAATGTAAACATTAGAATTTTGAAGGATCAATTGGGATTTGAAGGACTAGTGTAAAACTAGAATTTTGAAGGACCAATTTGAGAAAATTGGAATTTGGATGGACCAATGTAAACATTGGAATTTTGAAGGACCAATTGGGATTTGAAGGACCACTGTAAAACTAGAATTTTGAAGGACCAATTTGAGAAATTATAATTTTGGAAGGACCAATGTAAACATTGGAACTTTGAAGGACCAATTGGGATTTTGAAGGACCAATTTTGAGAAATTGGAATTTGGAAGGACCAATGAAAGCATTGGAATTTGATGAAGGACCAATTTTGAGAAATTGGAATTTGGAAGGACCAATGAAAACATTGGAATTTGATGAAGGACCAATTGGGATTTTGAAGGACCAATTTTGAGAAATTGGAATTTGGAAGGACCAATGAAAACATTGGATTTGATGAAGGACCAATGTTAGACTGGATTTGGAAGGACCAATATGAGAATTGGATTTAATAAAGGACCAATGTTAGACTGGATTGGAAAGGACCAACGTGAGAATTGGATTTGATGAAGGACCAGTGTTAGACTGGATTTGGAAGGACCAATGTGAGAATTGGATTTGATGAATGACCAATATTAAACTGGATTTGGAAGGACCAATGTGAGAATTGGATTTGATGAAGGACCAATGTGAGAATTGTATTTGGAAGAACCAACATGAGAATTGGATTTGATGAAGGACCAGTTTGAACCAGATTTTGAAGGACCAATGTGAGAATTGGATTTGGTGAAGGACCAGTGTTAGACTGGATTTGGAAGGACCATTATAGAAGGTTGCACTGCTTCTATGAATGGTTTCAAGATTATCTCTTATCCTGAACGGGAAACTGAGGTTTATCCCTTAACCTGAAGGGGAACAGAAGAAATTTTGAAGAGAATAAACCTGAAGCTTGAAATTTGGAAGGGATCAGCCAGAAGGCTGGATTTTGGAAGAAGGTTCACCCTAGCAGTTGGGTTTTTGAAAAAAGGAGAAGAGTCTAAGTCGAAACTCGGATATTTAAAAAGATGGACCAACCTGAGAGTTGGGTTTTTGAAAAAGGAAAAGAGTCTGAGTCAGAACTCGGATTTTAAAAGGAAGATGGAATATATAAAGAGGAAAACCTGAGTCAGAACCCGGATCTTAAAAAATAAAAGATAAAAGAAAAAATTGAGTTTGAAAACTCAAATTTTCGACGCAACGATTGGTTCCAACACGGACATTGGATCCAAAAGGGAGTCCGAGTCGGGACTCGAAACTTCAAACGAAAGATAAAAAAAAGGGAAAACCCGAGTCAGAACTCGGATCTTCAAAATAAAAGATAAAAGAGAAACCCAAGTTTTGAAAACTCGAATTTTTGAAGCAACAATTGGTTCCAACACGAGCATTGGATCCAAAAGAAAGTTTGAGTCGGAACTCGGAACTTCAAACGAAAGATAAAAAAAGGAAAACCCGAGTCGGAACTCAGATCTTCAAAATAAAAGATAAAAGAGAAACCCGAGTTTTGAAAACTCGAATTTTTGAAGCAACAATTGGTTCCAACATGAGCATTGGATCCAAAAGGAAGTCTGAGTCGAAACTCGGAACTTCAAATGAAAGATAAAAAAAGGAAAAAAAACCCTGAGTCGAAACTCGAATATTTAAAAGATGGACCAACCCGAGAGTTGGTTTTTTTTGAAAAAGCGAGAAGGAAATCTAAGTCGGAACTCAATTTTTTTTAAAAGAAAGTTTTAGTCAGAAGATTGAATTTTGAAAATTTGTCAGTGCGAGGACCGGTTCTAGGATTGAGAATGACCAGTTCGAGGACTGCATTATTTTACTTGCAATGAAGAAGACCATCATAGTTAATTGTATGTGGTCTGCTTTTCAGAATTAACCCCTTATCCTGAACGGGGAAAGAATAATATTGAGGAAACAAGAAGATAGAAATTGATTGAGGAAATTGATAAAAATTGTCTTGTAAAAAAATTCTCACAGGTAGCATTGTTGCTCCTATGAGGGGTCTCAGGATTATCCCTTATCCTGAATGGGAAAAGAATAAAATTGGTAAATTTTGACAAAATTGATAAAAGTTGATTAAATAAAGAATCAATAAAAATTGATAAAGAATTGACAAAAGACTGACAAAGGTTTGGTGAGAATTGATAGAAAAAATTAATAATGCTTGAAAGATGATGAAAGACTTTAGGACTATCCCTTATTCTGAAGGAAGAAGGACCTCGTGGGTCGAGGTTCAAGTTTATCCCTTAACCTGAGCAGGAAATTCAGATTTATCCCTTAACCTGAGTGGGAAATTGAAAAAGGAAAAAAGAATACCTCATGGGAAAAAGGCATCAGGTTTATCCCTTAACCTGAAAGGGTAGTTTGAAATAAGAATTGACAAGAAAAATTAATAAAATTGATGAAAAATCAATAAAATTCGATAAATTTGATAAAGATAAATAAAAATTGATAAGACTGATAAAGATTAACGAAATGAAAAATTGTTAAAAATTGAGGAAAAGAGTTTGCTTGATCCTGCCTGCACGTGGGACTTTTAAAGTGAGATGAGAAAATCATTTTTAGAAAGAGGATCAACTGCGAGGCTGATCAATGCGAGAGCTGTTCTTTGAGAAAGGATCAACACGAGGATTGATTTTGAAGAGAGATCAACATGAGGGTCGATTCTTTGAAAACAATGGTTTGAAACCGATTTTGAAAAGGAGGATCAACACGCTGGTTGATTTTGAAAAAGATTGGATCAAAATTTTGAACTTTTGGTGATTATGACGGAAACTTTGCAGAAAATTTTCATGATTTTGAAAGACCCTCATAAGTAATTTCATTTCTCTCGTGGATGATGTCAGGATTGCCCCTCATTCTGAAAAGAATGGGAATTTGATGGAAAAAGAATATTTTAAAGTGTAAATGTAATTTTAACAATAAAAGATGCCCCAATATGGCGAAAGAAATAAGAATCAAAGATAAGAAGGAGATTGACATTTCATTTATAAGCAAAACTGATAACAAAGACTAAAATATTTACAAGCATATTAACCAAAAGGTCGCAAAAGATTCGGGTTGACTTGCACTTACAAGATGATTGGTAAAGAAAATGGAGGAAAGCAGAAAGACTCTAGCATTGTCAGTTTTTTGAATGATCTGGGAAAGGCTTGGTCAGGACGATGGGATGCTCTTCATCTTCGTCCTCTATCAGAAGATTTTTATCGATGCAGTCCTGGATGATATTTTTTAGAACGAAGCAGTGCTTTGTGTCATGTCACACTGCTCGGTGAAACTTGCAAAATTTGTCCTTCCATTTTCCCAGGGGGACCGGGGGATCAACAACTCTCAGAAGTTTAATCATATCTTTGCTTAACATATATTCAAGGACCTGTTTGAGGGATTGTTCCAAGGCAGTCAATTGGCAGTCATAACCCCAACCGTCTCACTTTATCTTTTCTTTCTGTTTGGCCAAAACCGGCTTGTCATTCTGTTTGAAGGGTTCCTCTTGCTGCCCTGTCTGTTTGTTCTTGCTATCCTTGTTGCTACTGCCGCCAGAGTTGGTCGAGAAGGTATAATTCACCTTCTTTTTGAGGTCTTGACTGCTCTTAATGAGGGTGATGCCCTCATATATCCCGTTGTCCATCCCCATTTCGAGCCACTCAGCTCGTTCAATAAGTTTGATAAATGATTTTGACGAATAGGTAGAAATAAGGCTCCTAAGAGGTTGAGAGAAATTGTTTAAGATGACCTGAAGAGCGTGCTCCTCTGAGATGGGGGTTCTCATCTTGTTGCAGGTATCTCTCCACCTCCAAATGAAATCTATGGCCTTTTTTTTGTCCTCTTGTTTCAAATTGTACAAATGATTAAGGGTTGGCTGTGCTTCAGTATTGAACATGAACCTTTCCACAAACAGATTAGCGACCTTGTCAAAATCTCGCAGCTCAATGAGGTTGATGTGTTCTGCATACCACTTAGTTGCTATGCCTTCGAGACTGCATGGGAAGCATAAGAAAAGAGCATGATTGTCTTCACTGAACCTGGCACACTCTGCGAAAAACATGGCGAGATGGGTCTTTGGATTGCCGGACCCATCAAACTTAATGAACTTTCTGGGGAGGTCTTCCAGGCTGCTGTCCCCATCTAGACCGAGGTAGAAGTCTTGCCTAGTATATACTTTCTTTCCCTTATCTCGGATTTGCAGGTCCTTGACCATCTTGGTCAATGCTTGAATTGAATCTTCTGTCGGGACCCCATCTCTAGGCTTGTTCACTGATTTAGGTTCTTCTACCATTTTCTTGGGCTGTTGCAGATGTCTTGGGATGAACACGAACCGCTCTTCCTCGGAATCCTCATCTGCTGATTCGGTGCCCTCAGAGGTGCTATCCTGCTGAACTTTCTTCTTGCAGATCCTGACATGTTTCTTTACTGGCTTTCTCTTGATCTTGTTCTTAGAGGATATTTTCTTTGAACCTGCCTCAAATTGCTCAGACATCATTTTTGCCATCATATTTTGAAATATCTTGTACATTGCTGGATCGACATCATCCTCATCTGAATCATGTTTCCGGGAGAATCTGGGAGAGTTCACTTCCTCCACTTCACTGTCATCGTGCTGCTGAGTTGCTCTCTTTCCTGCCTTTGTTTGAACCATGATGGAATGTCGATGTTTTTTTCTAGAGAATAAAGGAAGGGTTCAGATCGAAGAATTTTTTTTTAAAAGGAAGAGAGATAGTAAAGGAAAAGTTTAAAAGATTTGAAAAGAGATCTCCTGATAAAAGGGGTTTTATATGAAGAAAACAGAATATACGAAGAAGAATATTTTTGAAGATGGATGATAAGACCTGAATATTTTGAAAAATTGCAGGCAGAATCAAAAGAATTGAATAAATCAGAAGAGAAAAAAGGAAAATACGCCTGGACTTTTGAAAAGATAGAGGGAAAAACTTAAAAGGATGTACAGGGTTTAAGAAAATTTATGAAAGAATAAAGAAATGAGACATATACAATCCTGGATTTTTTAGAAAATAAAAGAATTTTTGTGAAATAAACATCCAGGGTTTTGAAAATTAAGAATTTTCAAGATAATATTTATAAAAGAATCAAATTATACAAGCAATGATGCACAGAATAGCACTCCCTAGAAGCTGACTCTAAATGCAATATTGAAAAAAAGTTCGTAGGACCTTAATCCTAACTCTAAGGTTCAGATCATTTGATTCCAATCAAGATACACAGATATACTCAAGTCGAAGCTCAAAGTACGTGGCATAACAATATTTCTTCGGTTCTAAGGTAATGGCTTCCCAACATCCTTGAGCACCTACCGATATACCTCAGACTATGGCCCTTAGGTACGTGGTAGGGGGGTGCTAACCCAAATAAGTGGTTCAGTTGTGAGGCTCTCTCCCTAACTATGTGTGAACACCCCAAATTTTCCAAAAAATCCAAAAATGACCTTTTTGCCCTTGACCTCCACCCCTCTAAATAACCGGGTAAATTTTTAACCAAAAACTCCATTCATTCCTTGGATTCGTTAGAATTCAGACCCAAAATTGTATCTCCGGCTCAGTCTTGATCCGAATCGGATCCGAACCCCTCTTTGAGAAAAATTTTGAAAAAAAAAAAAAACTGAATTCTCAGAAAACTCTCTTTTATAAATATTTTTGCAAAAATATCAAAAAAAAATAAAATATGGAAAATATAGAAAAAAAAAGTTTTGAAAATTTCCTTTTTAAAAATATCCTTTTCTAAAAATCTCCTTTTAAAATCATTTTAAGAAAAACCGTTTTAAAGGGGAGGGACCCTCTTTGTAAAAACTGGAAAATGAGAGGGCCCCATCGAAAATCCTTTTAGGGTTTTTTGAGAAACCCTCGTAAGGGGAAGGGAGGCGAGAAGGCTCCCTTTCTCTCTTTTCCCTCTCTGAAAACCCTCCACAGCCTTCTCTTCTCTGTACACGACCCCTCTTCACCTCCTCCGTCTTCCGCCAACCGTCGGATCAGCCTCCCTCCTTTTCAGTCATCCGATCCCCAACGGCCTCTACCATCTTCCCGAACCTTCTTCTCCTCTTTAAAAAGAGCTCGCAGGACACCCCATTGGATCATCCGCCCTCACCCCCGCATTTCCCTTTCTTCTGCTTCTTTCGACCCGTTATCACCCCTCCACCCTTCTGTATATACGCTCTTCTCTTCTCAAATCCCCTTTTCCTCTTCATTTCAGTTCTGAAGGGAATCCGACAACAGACCCATCTCCTATCCCTTCAGTCGTTCTTCCCTGCTTCTTCTTCTTTCTTTGGTTTATTTCCCCGTCAACTGGAGGAAGTCGACTCTGCTTCAGAAATCTCAAGCGATCCGGTGAGAGCTTCTCCAGCATCCATTCCTCCGACCTTATCCAAAAGAAATTCGACAGCTCCCCTTTCATCGAGAGCCTCTGCAGCTAAAAGGAGTCGACCGATCCTGAAAATTACAGGTAAGCATTCTACCCTCCCTGATTAGTCTGAAATTTCCTTTCCCCTTTCAGATCATCGTCTTATTCCTCTTTCATTTTCTTTTTTTTTCTTTTTTTTAAAGCAAAGTGGTGGGGGATCGATCTGCCTATAGCAGGATCGACACCCCTCCCGCCGCTACATCAACGGAGCCACTCGACTCCAACACTTGTTTGATCCTTTTCTTTTTAAAATTTTCTTTATGTTTAAACTAGTTTGAATATTCATCAATTCAACATTTATTTATTTTTTTTTATTTTTATCTTGTGATCTTAATTTTTCTGTTGATCCGGCATCCCCTTTCTTCGTCTTGATTCTGGTCTACTGCTTTCCCTAATTTCCTGTTTATATTTGACTTTTGGTCTTGATGATATCCGACGGCATTGCACTCGTCGTTGTTTAGTTATTTATATTCTCTGTCTTTCCCTTCTTTTCTTCTTCATTTTTGTTTTTTTTTTCTCTTTTCTTTCGTTCTTGATTCCCTGTTCTATCCTGGTTGTTGTTATAATAAATAAGTAGACCTGATCATTATCCTGCTCCCCTGCAAATAGTGTTAGATTCATGTATATTGGTTATCTCGTGGGATATGAAAGCAATTATTTCTTTGACCAAACAACATTGCCAATGAATGCTGCACTATGTGAAAATTGGATCGTCATCCAGATGAAGGTTATTTACAAGTCTATTGGTGGGGTTTCAAGTGATTCAGCATCCGCTACTCTGAGCATTCCAGGTCATCTTTTTTTTGATTCGTTTTAATCTCTCAGTATCAGGTTCAATTTATATATATCTTCTATGATTTTTATGTGCTTATCATCTGATTGATGTTTGCTCGAATTAGAATATCTGTGAGGATCTATGTCACATTTTTTTTTTACTTGGATGATTGTTGGGCGTATTATTTGTATCTCGACTCCATATAACGAAATGGATTCTGAAGCTTCAGGACATATTGGCAATATGTCTCAACCATCTGCATCCTTAGTGTTTGATGAGCATTTTACACTGGTCATATTCAGTTATAGGTTACAAGATCAAGTGAGTTCCATACTTACTATCAGAAGGATGAGTGCTACTGAAGGAAGTACAGATGGACTTTCCTTGTTTGTGTTAATATCTTCGTGAAAATTTTGTATATGTCATGCAGAGGAATGAGTGCTATTGCAAATTTTGAGACACTGTGATAATTCGGTTTGTTGGGTTAACTGGTTAAATAAAATAGTCTGGAAGCTCAACTAACCTGTAGTTGTTGCTGACTATTTTCCTTTTTTTTCTGCTAGATACACTGATCACCACCTTCATCCCTCTAACCCACCTTTCATTAGCACTATCTCCATTGCATTGTTACCACAAATTTCAGTAATTACTAAGAGTCATTGACTTCGGAATCGATCATCTGGATCGATGAGTTTTACAGTAACTGTGTACTGAGTTTCATATTTAAATTATGCACTTTAAGTTTTATTGTATTTCAGGCCCCCTTTTACACGGATTTCATTATGCCTTTTTTTTTTCTTCATTGAATTGCCTTATCTTTTTTTTTACTGATCGAGTACTGTTGAAAATCTTAGAAAATAATAGTCGAGTGGCATTGATCAACTAAAATTTTCATCACTGGGAGATAATCTCCAACAAATTTGGGGCGCTAACTCAAAGAACAATATCTCTTGGTCATCTGCCAGTTGATAAAATGCTGCAAGAAGTTATCAAGATTTTTTTTTTTTTTTTAGATATCAGTCTTGAAAGACGGATTTAGGAGCTGTTGGACTCTTCCTTTAGCAAGAAAGTGTGTGTGCCTACGTTTGGGGAAGCACAGATGATCGTAGTCATATGTGGGTAATGGTGATGTTCACTGCAAGCTCATATCCTGTACATCATCCATTGTCCAGTAAGTTCAATTTACACTTTCTTTTGGTATGTGGATCACTATTTGATATTCTGTTCATATATGGTGGCATTTGTCTTTGCACGATGAGGAAAGTGAGCAACGTGTTATCATTATTCAGAAAATTTTATTGTTGTACATCCCCAAGTTCTTCAAGAAGGCATCTTCACACACACAGCATGTTTTTTTTAGTGCCTGCCCCTTTTGTATTTTTTTTACCGCACATAGCATCACCACCTAAGCACACCATCTACTTCACGTTTCCTGCATATCCTGCACATCATTACACTCTACCCTACAGCACTCATACAGCATGTGCAACATTCTTCATGCACGCTGCTTCACCTGTAAAGGGCACTTTTCATGCCCTTGTGCTATTTCCTCATTGCTGCTGGAATTCCTTCGCGCCAACCTTTGGGCAGCACGTGGCACTCAGCCTCACTGGCGCAGCCCAGCCACCAGTCATGATCCTTCGGCTGTTGTACCTGCAACAGGTTCAATACCACAGTTACATCACTTGTCTAGCCCTCATATATATATATATATATATATATATATATATATATATATATATATATATATATATATATATATATATATAATTACCTGAACATATGCTTCACATTCACATTCATATAGGTTGCACCTTCTCCACTCACTGTCACATATAACACTGTTTTCACTTGCCTGCCAGCTGCATACCTCAATGTTTATGGCACTGCATATCTTGTTCAGCCACCCCTGTACTGCTATATTAGTACTGTCTTCACCTTCATACCATTATTACAACACTTGCAGTGGCGCTCCCTGTTCTAGCTTGTCATCAGTGTACCCTTCTGCTGTGGTAATTTTTACCCAGCTCATTACCCCAGCCCACTCACTCACAACAGTGTTCAAACATTGCTGCAATTTCCACACACTCACAATAGTGGTCACTGCAGTAAAAACTTCACTGGTTCACAACAGTGCCTAGCATTGCTGTGATATTCCACCACTGCTATAAACCAGCACCATCTCCCATTAGCAGGAGCCGGTTCACTGATGAACCAGTCCTCATCAAACCACCATTATAGCTTATTCCAATACCCACTGTGCACCAACCCTGCATGTTCCCAACAACAACACCTTGTATTGGCTGCTGCCCTACTGGTGGCACCTCTGCATTGACCCCTTATACCTGTGTGACTATTCTACCCATCATACATTACTCTCCAATGCCTAGGATTTTATGCAAAGTATTACATCTTCATATAATTAGCATTTGTCTAGATCTTTTCTTTATTTCTATCACAAGCGTGTAGGCATTCTTTTCTTAACTTAGGCATTATATTTAAGAATATATACGTAGGTGTTTCAAATTTTCTCATCAATACAGGATATTACCATTGTTAAATCCCAATACATCGCCTTAGCTTCTTTTTCTTTTTCTTTTCTTTTTTTTTATCTTGCTCTGTTTTGCAGGAAATCTGTGGAAGGTATTATTTTCTTTCCTAGATTAGGAATTTTACCTTTTCAAAGGTTGTAATAATTAGACATAATAAGAAATTTACTCTTCTCGTTCTAGATAGAATGAATGAGCATCGTAAAAAGCATTGAACTACTTGTATTCATACATTTCTTCCTTTATTCCTCAAAATTCTCACAATGGTGGAACACGAATGGCACGTGCACCATTTCGTAAGAGGTAATTGATACTAAGTTGATGATCCACATCAATGGCCATAGTCAGGGTGTGGACAAAACTTAATATTTTTGCCTTTTACGAAATAACACTGGATCCACACTGGATCCGTTTTCAAAATTCATCATATTCTCCTTAAATATTTTCTTCTTTTATTAGAATTTAACTTAAAATTAATTCAAAATGTATACCAATGGCCATAGTCAGGGTATATTGAGAATTAATTTCATCTTAAATTCTATAAAAGCACCAAATGTATTTCATTCTTCACTTGAATCTAAATATAGATTATTATATAATACATCCAATGACCATAGTCAAAGATGTATTATATCTTCAATCTTATTGCAATTCATCTAAAGAATGAAATAACTTTTCAAATCCAATTTCAAAATTCTTCAAATTCATTCATCATTTAGGATAGAACTGCATCATGTCTTCAAAATTCCTTTTTCAAGAATTCCAAGTAAATGTAAATATCTTCCTCAATCTATCTTCAATCCTTATCAAATCCGATTCATCCTTTCATTTGTCAAAATTCTATTTTTCTATCTCGAAGTTCAATTTAACTTTGAGATTTCATATTCAGATTCAAATCAGATTTCAAAAATCAAATTAGACTTTGACATTCCAAAATTCATTCAAAACTCCAATCCAATCTCCAAGTTCAATTTAACTTTGAGATTCTTGATTCATCTTCTAAAATTCAAATCCAAGGTCTAATTTGACTTTGAAATTCATTTGTATATTCAAAGATTCAATTTCTAAAAATTCATTTTTCAAATTCAAATTAAACTTGGAAGTCCTTGATTCATCTTCTGAATTTAACTCCAAATCCATTTTAGAATCCAGGATTCAACACTCATATTGGATCTCAGACTTCAGATCCAATTCCTCTTTAGGATCCAGGATTCAACACTCATATTGGATCTCAGACTTCAGATCCAATTCCTCTTTAGGATCTAGGATTCAACACTCATATTGGATCTCAGACTTCAGATCCAATTCTCCTTTAGGATCCAAACTCCAATTTCACTTTGGATCTCAGAACATAGATCCAAATCCATGTTAGGATCCAGAATCCAACTCTACATTGGATCTCAGACTTTAGATCTAATTTCCTTATAGGATCCAGAACCAATTTCACCTTGGATCTCAGACTTCAGATCCAAATCAGGATCCGAAACCCAATTCTACTTTGGATCTTAGACTTCAGATCCAGTTCCATTTTAGGATCCAGAATTCAATCACATGTTGGATCTTAGACTTCTGATCCAAATCCATCTTAGGATCCAAAACCCAATTTTATCTTGGATCTCAGATCTCAGATCTTAAATCCATCTTTAGATCCAACTCCATTCCCAATTCTAGATTTCAAATCCAATTCCATTTTCAGATCTCATCTGAACTCCCTAAATCCATTTCTATTCTTAACTACCATTTGATTATCTCAGATCCATTCCAAACTTAAAAATTCAAATTCAATTCCATTTCAAGTATCCATTTTCCTTTCTTAAATTCAAATTCAAATTCAAAGTCCATTTTTGACTTTGAAACTTCGTTTCCTTTCATTTCAAAGCTTCAAATCATTCTTTCTCAAAATCTAGATTTATTTTCTCAACTCTGATTTACTTCAAAGTCTTAGAAATTCTTTGATCTATTTCAAGTTTTAAAGTCAAAATTCAATTATTTCTTCACTCCCCCTTATCAAGTTCATCTCTAAAAGCTTGGAAATTTTCAAAACATCTTTCAAAAGGAGCATACATTCTTGCATTGCACAAGCATGATTCTTTGTGCATTTAGAGTTAGAATAAAATCTTAGATTATATTTAGGCAAAGCAAAAAGGCATAAATTCGATCCTTGGTTCGATTACCCCTGGTAAAGGTGCCAGGAACGGTCGAACCTCGTACCGACGAGCGAACCCCGTCTCTCCCAGTTTTCCCACAAATATTTTAAAAACGGAGGCGAGTTATTTCAAATATTTTTAAAATTAAGGTCAAGTGAGACCCGCAAAAGAGTTCCTCTTCTCTTCTCTTCTTTCTCCCTTTTCTCTTTTCTTTTCTCTTTTCTCTCTTTTATCTTTTCTCCCCTCAAAAAGGAGGAAAATAAGAGGTTGGAAAGGAAAAGAGAAGGAAGAGAAAGAACATTACAAGAGGAAAATTTTTGCGATGATCACACTATGGCTCAGTGAGACAACCCAGCAACGTGAAGACCGGGACAATATAGGTAGAAATGTTTTCAAAAACATGTTCAACATGCAAGAAATCAGATGGCTCTAATGCAAGCCCTAAAGAGATAGAATTTAAATGAAGAGAAGCATACACTTGCATACATTGTTTTACATTCAATCCCTAGAATTGAGGAGAGTTGTATTTCATACCTAATTCTAAGTGAACATAGAATAATCTCCTCAATATGGTCCTACCAAACCATACTTAAATCTTATATGCATTATGTCAGCTAGGACAGAATCTAGGCTCCTAAGGTTTGCATAGAAATGAACCTGACATTTGTAGAATAGAGACTTAGATAATATCAAAGCAAAGCAAAAGGCACAAATTCGACCGGACAATGACGGCTATCACGGTCGCCAACTTCTGTGATCAGCGCAAATTTTTTTTTTCTTGGTATTCTCTCTCTTCCTTCTCTTTTCCTTTCTAACCTCTATTTCTCTTTTTTTTTTTAAGGGGAAAATGAAAGACAAAAAAGAAGAGAGAAGAGAAAAGAAAGAAGAGAGAGAGGAACTCATTTGCGAAGGTCTCACTTGACCTAAATTTTGAAAAAGATTTAAAAGATTACTCGCCTCCATTTGAAATATTTGCGGGAAAAGGGAGAGAAGGGGCTCGCTCGTCGGTACGAGGTTCGACTGTTCCTGGCGCCTTTACCAGGGGTAATGGAACCAAGGATCGAATTTATGCCTTTTTGCTTCACCTTAATATTGTCTAAGAATTTATTCTAAGTCTAGAAAATGTACAAAAAATCATACTTGTGCGATGCAAATGCAAGGATGTATGCTTTTGATAAAATAATTTAGAAATTTTGGAGATGTTCCAAGTGGTTTTTGAAAATGAATTTTGAGAATATTTGTGAAGAAATGGCTTTTAAAAGATGAAGACGGACTTGGAGAGGTTAGATTTTCTAACTTAAGATTTAGAATAGATCTTCAGTTTCTTTGAAATAATCAAAGGTTGAGATGAACCTGATTTTGAAGAAGGAAGTTTAGAAAATAAGAATTGAAAGTCGAATATATACTTCAAAAAATGAACTAGAATTGAGAGTCAAGATAGAATTTGAAAAATAGAGTGGAATTCTAGATTTAAAGTTTGAAATCAGAATGGATCTTAGGTCTAGGTGGAATTTGAAAATAGAATTGGATTTTTGGATCTGGATTTCAAGATGGATTTGAATCCGAAATCTAGAATCCTAAATGGCATTAGATCTGAAGTCTAAAATCCAAGATGGATTTGAATCTGGAGTCTGGAATCCTAAATGGAATTGGATCTGTAGTCTGGATTTTAAATATGTGTTTGGGTTTTCAGGTCTAAATTGAATTTGGGTTTGGATCTTTAAAATATCCAAGTTGAATTTAAAAGTGAAAAATCAGATTTTGAGAAATCCGGAATTGAATTTGAGAATCCATATTGAATTTGAAGTGGATTTGAGAAATTCCCATGAAATTTGAAGATAGGATTGGATTTCAGAAATCCAGCTGAAACCTGGGATTGGATCTGAGAGATCTAAATTGACTTTTGAAATTTTGAAAGGAAGGATAGAGAATAAAACTTGAATCAAGAGATGAATCTAGAAATTTCAAAGTTAAATTGAACTTTGATCTGAAATATTGAATTTGAAATAGAATTCTGAAGATGAATCTGGAATTTCAAAGTTGATTTGAACTTCGAAATTTGATTGGGATTTAAATTTTGAATACAAAAATGAATTTGAAATCTCAAAGTTAAATTGGACTTTGAGATTGAAAATGATATAGAATTGAGAATGAAAAGATGAATCAAAATTTACAAGAATTGAAGATTGATTTGAGAAGTGAAGAAGATACTCAAAATCATTTGGATTTTTGAAAAAGGAATTTTGAAAATATGATATAATTCTATCCTAAATGATGAATGAATTGAAGAATTTGAAATTGGATTTGAAAAGCATATTTCAATCTTTAAGTGAATTAAAATAAGATTAAAGATATAATACATTCCTAACTATGGTCATTGAATGTATTATATAATAATCTATATTTAAATTCACATGAAGAATAAAACACATTTTAGTGCCTTTATAGAGTTTAAAATGAAATTAACTCTCAATATATCCTGACTATGGTCATTGATATATATTTTGAGTTAATTTTAAGTTAAACTCTGATAAATGAAGAAAATATTTGAAAAAAATATGATGATTTTTGAAAAGAGACCTTGTGTAGATCTAATGTTATTCCATAAAAGATAAGAATCCTAAGCATTGTCCACATTTTGACTATGACCATCAATATGGGTCATTTGCTTAGGATTAATTACCTCTTATTAGAATGGTGCACGTGCCACTCGTGTTTCACCATTGTGAATTTTTGGGAAAATAAAGGCAAAAAGTATGAAAACAAGCAATTTATGACATCTACAATGCTCATTCATTCTAATCTAAGCTAGAAATATAAACTTCTGATTATCATCTAGCTATTACAATTCTGAGATTGAAATAGAAATTACAACTTCTAAGCTAAGGAAAGAAATAACATTTTCCCATACATTTCCTGCAAAAAGACAGAGTTAGCATGAAGCAAAATATCATCATGGAAGGAAATTTAAAGGGTCAAATTGGAACTAAAATGAATATATTGATGAAAGGAGGCATATGTGACATGCTGAGCATATGTGGCAAAATGAATTCAAAGTGTACATGAGATATATTGGGTTAATGAGAAAAGGCATATTGCAAAGCACATAAGATACCTAAGTGATATCATAACTTATGTATAAAATGATGACTGAATCAGATGCAGAGATGCTAATGAGGATGCACTGTCAAATCTAAGACAGGTGGAATGATATGGCTGGTTCGCAATATGGGGAATCTATGCTGCTAAGCATGGTCCCATAGCTCTCAACTAACAAGGCTGAGATCAAAGAAATTAAATGAACAAGTCAAAACTAATAGGGGAAGCCACCCCAACCGATATCATACAGGTAAGTACTGCAAAAGATATATGTTGAGGGATGATTTTAGATAGTGAAAATTGATGGCAGTAAAAGATAGCTAACAAGCAAATGCTAGACAACATAAATGTTGTAGGTGACCAGTACCCCTGTGAATTCTTAAGAGTGAAATTACAGTAGTGCCTAAGTGCGGTGTGATGGAATCTAGAGGCTATGAAGGTGGAACCTGGGTAGGTGAGTACTGTGCAAAAATGCTATTAACAGGGTATGTAGGTGGTGATATGGTACAAAGAGATATTATGAAGTGAGTGCAAGAGGTGTCCTACAGTGCATTAGCACTACTGTGGGTATGCAGGAAAGTGCAGGGGAACGTGTATTGTACAAGGTATATGGGCAACAGGTGGCTATGGGTGGTGATTATAGCAAGGGAAGTGAAGGTGCTATGAAGGGACAGGTTATACTCTGGCTGCTGCAAGCAGCCCTGTAGCAGCAAAAACAGTTTGTGACAGGTGAAGGCAAGGTGTAGTTGGTGAGGTTGTGTAGGTAGAATTGATTAGGTAATGTTGTTGTACACCTGTGGACGGGGATGGTGTGGTATAGTGATTGGAATGAAGATGTAGGATAGTGTTGATTACTATTGTAGATGATGTTGGGGGCATGGAAGCATGTGGAAAAGGGGTTGTACTGTTGTGCTTACAACAATGTAGGTGTTATATGGTAGATGGTGGGGTTAAGTGTATGCCTATAGGTGAGTACTAAATGGCAGGCTACATATGGATGGGTAGTGCTAGGATGAAGCTTGTGTTGTGCGATAAGCTACAGAGATGTGGAATGGAAGGTGTTAGTGGTGCTAATGAATGAGTGCACAACAGGTGTGATAATAGTGCTGCAACAATGCTGTGAGATATGGGATATGTTAACAGTGAAATGAAGACAATATATATTGTATGATGGTTGTGAATTAGGTATATGATGGGTGGAATATTCTGCTCAAAAACCTTCACAACAATGCAATTTACAGAAAGGAGATGACTCATACCTGATGACGAGGAGAAACTTTGCATCTAGAGATTACTGTGGATCTAATGAGGCAGGTGCTAAATTGAAAGTCTGAGATTTTTTTTTTGACAGCTAATGTTTTTCTTGGAAACAGTTTCAATAGACCTTTATTGTTTTGCCTTAGGAACCTTATTAGAACACTGTCTCTATGTTGTAGCTTATCTCCTGAAGCATTGCATATCTTGAGACTTCCCTTGTGAGAACCAACCAACACATCCTGACCATCAGGGGTGTGGCAAACAACAGTAACCCTTCCCTGTAAATTGCTTCGCTCAACCACCTGGCAATTTGGTGGACCTCGCCTCGTGGTGACAATCTTATTAAGAGGGATCATGGCCAAGTGACGCCCTACCGAGATGTTGATGGTATGCTAATAACGTACTCCAGCAGATGAAAGGTAATCATGGCAAAAAAAATGCTCCAGCAACAATGAGCTGATTTTGATGCATTGACTTCTGCGATGGCAAACTGATTCTCGCAGAAGGTAATGTTATTAATAATGAGTAACCAAGGATGAAAGTCTAAATCAACCCCTGCTCCACAATCCATTGACTGGTCCGTCAGTGATGGGCCTTCGTAATACAAGAGAAGCCTTTGAATAGTAGCAATGTGGTGTTGAGTTATGATTTGATGAACGACACACCAGAAAATGAGTGTAATACATGACCTTTTTAGATGCACAATGTATGCTTACAAAAATTAATGAAATGAAGGAGTGTGTGCTGATGTACAAGTGACATGTTGGGTACGATTACAAGCTGTGGGGGGAATCTTCCATATTCTAATTCCAACCCTCTGCATGGGATTATAACCGGAAAATAAGTTGGGATTGACCCCATCCTGAGCCCCATTGGTTTTCTGCTAATCTTATGGCTAGAATAGTGATTGTAGTAAATTGGGTAGAAGGTATATCATATTATTCAGATGATTGGATGAGAATTACCATACAAGATGCCATGAATGTACCTATATCTGAATCATAAACAATGGACATGGACCATGAATAAAACCAGAGCATGATGCTGAATAAAAGTCTTGACGTCTTGGTGTATAAAAGGAGATAGTGAAAACAGGGTGAGATATGAATTGTTGTGAAGTGAGGATAAGATACTTTCAGTGTGAGCCCACAGAAAGAAGCCATCGATGCTCTGGACATGTAGATGACCAACCAAGAAATAAACAGACAACATGTACAATAAACAATAACTAATGAGGAAGATCAAAGTAAAACTAGCAAACGCAGGGATGATGTTTGAAAATTGCATACAAACTAAAAGGGGAAAATATTGATTTCCCGAAATTGAAACTAGTGTAATGGATAGATCAGCGATGAAGCAGATCAATGCATAAAATCAAATGCCTAAATGATGGATTAAAAATGAAATGCAGATGAAAAGGGAGGCATCATGAGCTATTAAAGATGTAATTCCTTATAGATACATCTATGATGCAAGAATTAACATATAGAAGAATGAGCAACAAAAACATACGAATACCTGTAAGAGCACGAAGCGCAGCAAAGAAGAAAAAAAAATGAAAGAAAAAGATTACAAGAAATTAAAAGAGCAAAAGAAGAAATAAATAAACATCTCATTACACAACGTTGGCCGATCATCCAAAGTAGTATAGAAAACTATCTATAAATGTGGATGGAAAATAAAACAGAATATGTGTCGAGATTGTAATACACAAAGCGATGATGAGGGCATCAACATGTGTAAACTGCTAAAATTCAATAATGAGAAAAAGAGAAAACAGAAAAGGAGGAATAGAAAAACAGAAAAATGTTGGAATTATAGAATTCCTTTGTTGTTGCACAGAGATGGATCGAGATTGCACAAGCAACTCGACATGACCCATGGTGCGTAAATGAGGCAAAAACCCGGAAAAAAAAACAACTGAAAGGGAATTAAAGAAAAAACGCAGAAGAAGAGCGCTTACCAAATTTGTTGATTGAAGTGGGAACTTGGAAGGAGGGAACCGAGGTCTTCGATCGATCAGGGGAGAAGCTTTAGGGGAGAGAGCGATCGTGAAGGAGAAGAGTGGAGGGATGAAGGTGATCGATGCGTGAAAGAGGAAGAGGAAATGTCGACCATGGGGAGGTGAAGACGGGTGGTGAAAAAAGGCTCTATGGCTCCCTTTTTGTAATGGGAAACCGTTAGAAAGTTTTCCAATCGGGTCCCTTTTATTTTTAAGATTTTACAAAGAGGGGGTCCTTTTGCAAGATTTTTTCGGAAAAAGGAATTTTAATCTATAAAGAGTGTATTTAAAGCCATTTTTTCTCGAATATATATATATATATATATATATATATATATATATATATATATATATATATATATATATATTGTTCTTTTCTTCGTAGTTTCCATTTTTTTGGTGTTTTTGAAATAAAACTCTGAAAACTACAGGATTTAAACTAATTTTGTAAAATTCAAAAATATTTACAAAGGAAAGAATTCGGGTTTGATTTTTTTTTTTGGAAATTTCTTCAGAAAACAGGTTTGGATCCAGTTTTTGAGAAAATATTCGAGTTTTTAACCTCGAATCAAGAAGTACAGAGCAATGGATCCAAATGGACACTGGATGGACTGTTTGAGCCTTTCAGAAATTATTTTTGGCATTTTTATAAAATTAAATTGAAATTTGGATAACGAGGCTCAGATTTAGATTTTGGCATGGGATACGGATCCAAAATAGAGTCAAATACATAAAATAGATTTGGATTCCAGAGAATCCAAGAAATAATTGGAATTTAAGTTCGAAACTGACTCAATTTATTCAGAAAATGGAGCCCAGGGGCAAAAAGGGATTTTTTTTTATTTTTAGAAAATTTGGGGTGTTCACAGTCCAGTCCCTTAACGTTGATCAAGAACTGATGCTCTATCGGATCATTGGGCTTACCAGCTAGCTCAGGTAGACCCATAATATCTGAGAACTCATCCAGTAGTAGAGTCATCTCTCCCCATGGGAACCAAAAGGTACAGGTACGCAGATTCCACCTCTATGCTAATTCTTGAATTAAACTGCCATTGATGATATGCTCACCCACTATTGATGCCAGTTCCAATCCGCAGTCACTCAGATGGTTTGAGAACATACGAGAGAAGTTCTTGAACCAAGAATAGTACCACTAGGGAATGAAAGGTCTGATGTTCAGAGTTTGATAATCGAAGAGACTTTGTCATACCTCATAGGAGATATGGCCCTCAGGAAAGACTGAATCAAGCTGACTGGATGTCATCAGGATAAACTGGAAAATAAAGAAGAAATCAAGACAAGACTTGAGGAAAATACATGATTTTTTAAAGAAATTACAGGCAGGATAAAAACAAGGCTGGAACTTTGAGATCCAGAGGAAAGGAAGGATGTAAATCACCTGGAGTTTTCTGAAAATCGCCCAGGGTTTGAAGAAAACAAATTGTAATATATGAAAACAACTGGAAAATAGGGGATTTTGAAAAATCGTCCAGTGTTTTCTAAAAATTATGGAAAATGAGAGAAAATAAAAAGAATAAAAAGGAAACAACCAAAGTACTTTCAATTACATCCTATACAAACAAGTATGCACATACAACATTCCCTAAAGGCTGACTCTAGATGCACAAGTTTTGAAATAGTTGTAGGACACTAATCCTAACTCTAAGGCTCAGATCATCTTTGTCCAATCATGCTATGTCGATATACTCAAGCCAAGGCTCGATGTACGTGGCATGAAAGAATTTCTCCTATTCTAGGCTTGTGTTTTTCAACATCCTTGAACGCCTGCCAATATACTTTGGATTATGGCACTCGGTACGTGGCAGGGGGGGATCAACCCAAATAGGTGGCCCAGTTGTGAGGCTTTGTCTCGAACTATGGTTCTGGAAGACAGTCCAGCAACGTGAAGACCTGGTAAAGATTCGACTACCCCTGGTAGTCGTGCCAAGAACGGTTGAACCTCATACCGACGAGAAAAATGGAGGTGAGTTATTTCAAAATCTTTTCCCATAGGTCAAGTGGGATCTTGTGAGAGTTTTTTCTTTCCCTAAAAAGAAAAGGAAAATTTTTGCAACGATCACACGAGTGTGTGCTAAGTTCATAGAAAGTTGAGAGATATTATTGAAGTGCATTTTTACTTTGATTCTTGCGATTGGTGGAAGTTGGAGGATATAGTTCGAAGTGTTTTGCTACAGGTCACATCATATTTATTTTATATATACCTATATATATATATATATTGAGCAAATTGCATATACTCGATCTGATTTGTAGCCAACCATCCGATCTGAATATATTTTCAAAGTTACAATTTGTTTTGAAATCAATTTCGATTCTACATATTAATTCAGTCTTTTAGGTGCGAGTGCCAACCGACCTCGAGTAGTCGGCTGCATCAGAAACATTCTGAAAATTCTCTGTATTTTGCTTGTCTGAATATTCTATAGCATGACACATGACATTGTTTCTTTAGAAGCTTAAACATTACCATTTCTCTTTTGGCTTTCTTCCTTGTAGAAAGACAGAGAAAGGGGAGAGGTGGTCTACCAGTTAATTGAAAATAATTTGTTAAAAAATTATAATTGTTGAATATTAAGTGATGAATTTGTTGGCATTTCCTTTCAGATATGAAAAAATCTGCATGATTTTGCTAGAAAATTCATGCAAAGATTCATCTCTTTAGGAACACTTTTACACATGACCCAATTAATCTGGAACACACATTCAAGAAACCTGAAGTCTATCTTGTCCAGATGTGGCTGGATTCTCTCCCTTCAATATGATCATTTGTATCCCTTCTAAGAGTTGACTTTTTGCCATATGTTGAATTGAAGAGTCTAGTTATGTCAATCAAGTTTTTGTGCATATGCATGTAATGCATGAGAAATTCAAGCAAGTAAATACATGCACCCGAACCACTTTACATGTTTCATGTACCTTTGCAGTATGTACACTTGTATGCTTGCATTTAGCTTGTTTTAAACCCCAATTTCGAAAATATAATACTCCAAAAACATCTTTTGAAATACTTTTGTAAAAACCATGCATCACTTGCATTTTGTTTTTATTTTTTCTTTATTTTTCAAGGCATTAAAGACTAACTTTGGATTTTCTTCAATTTTTCAATAATTGAAGAAAATTCATAAATGCCTATATTTCTAACATATTTGTTCATTTTGCAGGATTTTCCTTTTCTTCATTTTCAATTAATGTAAATTCATTCAAATGTTGTAATAATCTATTAATGAGAATTTTTATTTTATGCTTAGTTTAGAATGAATAAGCATTTAAATTAAATTCCATAATTGATGTATTTCATTCATTTTTCTTTTCTTTTGAAATACACTATGGAAAACATGAATGACACATGCACAATTTTAATAAAGGATAAATAAAACTAAGTAAAATTTATATTTATGACCCTAGTCAGAATATGAATAATACTTAGAATTATTATTCTTTATTAAATAAAAATTTGATCTAAACTTTAGATCATTTTCGAAAATCATCATTTCTTCCATAATTCCCTTTTCTTCCTTTATTTGAATTAAAATAAAAGTTAATTCAAAATATATTTGTGGCCCTAGTCATGAATATATTAAGAGGCATCAGGTTTATCCCTTAACCTGAGAGGGTAATTTAAGAATTGACAAGAAGAATTAATAAAAATGGATGAACAAATAAAATTTATTAAAATTTGATAAAGATGAATAAAACTGATAAGACTGAAAGAGGATTTGATAAATGAAAAATTTGATAAAAGTTGAGAAAAAGAGTTTGTTTGATCCTGCCTGCATGTGGGATCTTTAAAGAATATAAAAAAAAACATTTAAGTTCGATTCTGATTTCAAAATCAATTTTAATTTGAATATTCAATTTTAAACAATTCATATCTCAAATTTTGAAATTCAACTCTCAAATCCAATTCAACTTTAAGTTTTCAATTCAAATTTCAAACTTTCAATTCAAGTTCCAATTCAATTCAACTTCAAATTTTCAGTTCAAACTCAATTTTAAACTTTCAATTCAACTTCAAATTTTCAGTTCAAACTCAATTTCAAAACTTTCAATTCAAGTTCAATTCTTCTTCCTAAAGGATATTTTTAAACCCTTTTCCAAGTCACTTGGAAAAATTAGATCTCTGAAATCCTTTCAAAAGCATACACATTTTCAAAATTCAAAATCATAGCACAAGCCTGATTCAATGTGCATTTAGGACTTAGAATAATTTATTAGACAAATTTAGGCAAAGCAAAGGCATAAATTCGATCCTTGGTTCGACTACCTCTGGTAAAGACGCCAAGAACGGTTGAACCTCGTACCGACGAGCGAGCCCCGTCTCTCCATTTTCTCGCAAATTTCAAAAACTGAGGTGAGTTATTTCAAAATCTTTTCCCAAAGGTCAAGTGAGATCTTGCGAGAGTTTTCTCTTTTCCTAAAAAGAAAAGAATTTTTTTTGGCAACGATCACAATTTTGGCAACCGTGATGGAACTTGTCTTCGTTTGGTCGAATCTATGCCTTTGCTTTGCTTAAAATTATCTAAGTCATTATTCTTTAAAATGTCAGCTTCATTTTATGCAAACCTTAGAGCCCAGACTCTGACCCAACTGACATAATGCATATAGGCTTAAGTATGGTTTGGTAGCACTAAATTGACGAGATTTATTCATGCTCACTTAGACTTAGGTCTGAAATACAACTCTCTGCAATCTATGGATTGAATGTAAACAATGTATGCAAGTTTGTGCTTCTTTATGATTTTCAAAATTCTATCTCTTTAGGACTTTGCATTAGAGACATATGATTTCTTGCATGTTGATCATATTTCAAAAAACATTCCCTACCTATATTGTCCCGGTCTTCACGTTGTTGGGCTTTCTCCATGAACTGTAGTTCGAGAAAAAGCCTCACAATTGGGCCACTTATTTGGGCTAATAACCCCCCTGCTACATACTAAAAGCCCTAGTCCAAAGTATATCGGCAGACGCTCAAGGATGTTGGAAAACCATTATCTTATATTCAAAAATATTTTATGCCACGTACTTCGAGCTTCGGCTTGAGTATATCGTCATATCTTGATTAGATTCAGATGATCTAAACCTTAGAGTTAGGATCAAGGTCCCACAACCATTTCAAAACTTGTGCATTTAGAGTCAGCTTTTAGGGAGTATTGTTTGCGCATCCTTGTTTGTACAACTTTGATTCTGTGATACTTGCGTATTTCTTATATTTTCTTATATTTTTCAGAACAAATTTTCTCAAACCCTAAGTATTTCTTTCAAAATTTCTCTCCTATTTTCAAAATCCAGGTGTATATTTTTTTTTCTTTGTTTCTTCAGATCAATTTTCTAAAAACCCTGAAAATCATTTTCTAAATTCTCCTCTGTTTTCCAAAACTCCAAGTGATTTTCTTTCTTTTCTTTTCTTTTCTTTTCTTTCTTTCTTCTGGATCTCGAATTTTCAACCTTATTTTGATCCTACCTGTTATTTTCTCAAAAACTCGTGTATTTTTCTCTCTCCTTTTCTCCTAAATTTTGATCCCTATATTTTAATCCTACTATCTATTTTCAAATCTCTTCACCTTACTTTCTCATATTTTCTGGCAAATTTCCTTATCATTACAGTGGGAAATTGTCAACCTGGTTCTCGAATATCTCCTTTACCATCTTTTTCATCATCTCTCTTTCTTTCAGAATTTTTTTCCTTTGTTCTGTAGAATAAGTATTGGCATTGTGATATGGTTCAAACAAGGTCTGGGAAGAAGATGGTTTCATCATAGTGCAACAGTGCAGAAGAAATGAACTCCCCAAGGTCGACCAGAGGACAAGGCCACCAGGGTGGAGATGTGTAAACACCCCAAATTTTCATCCTCGTTCAGTGTCTACATTTCTTGTGTCATTGCATATCACTGCATGAATTTGACATACCATTTCATTGCATTGCATGTCATTGCATCCCATTTTCGAGATCCAGCACTTTTGTTTTCAAAATATTTAATCCAGATTTGAGTTTTAAAACTTTTTCTTTCAAAATCAATTTTAAAACCTGGGTTTTTATTCAACATTCTGTCATTTTCCAACCCCTAGGACCTTATATTTTGAAATACTTTCTCAGAAAAATAATCTGGATTCATTTCAAACTCAATTTCAATTGATTTCAATTCTCAGATGAGACCCATTTAGGTGGTGTCGCTTATGGATTCCTTTACTTGTCAAAAATCTCCAAAAAATTCAGAGTCCTAGTTGGATCAGGACTCTTTTTCCAGATTCCTAGTCGGATCAAAACTCTACTTTTCACTACCTTTTTACCTATTTTTGAAAAAAACCTTTTAAAAACTTTTGTTTTGGCCAAAATTTCAGAGTCCTAGTTGGATCAGGACTCTTCTTCAAGAGTCCAGTCGGATCAGGACTCTTCTTCAGAGTTTTAATCGGATTAGAACTCTAATCTTTTACAGCTATTTTATCTATTTTCAATCAAATCTTTCAAAATCTTTCAAAATCTTTCAAAATGAGTCAGAAACTCAGAGTTTCAGTCAAAGCAGAACTCTGTTCAGAGAGTCCTAGTTGGATCAGGACTCTGATCCTGATTTCAATTTTGAGAGAATCTTTCCGAAATCTTTCAATCTACCAAAACTATTACACTTTTATCAAAGAATTTCAAAATTCTGAGGTTTTATCTCAGACTCCTGATCAAATCAGGACTCTACCCCAGAGTCATGATCGAAGTAGGACTCTATCCAAAATTGATTTTCTCACTTCATTTTCACTGGTTTTCAAAAGCTTTGCCCAAATTTCATCATTTGCTCATCAGAAAACCAAAATTCTTAGAGTTTTGATTGAATCAGAACTCTTTCTCAGAGTCCTAATCAGATCAGGACTCTGAACCAAAACTTCAATTTTATCCTGTTTTTAACTGTTTTTCAAAATTCTCTCATTTGTTTTCTCAGAAAATCCAAAAATCTGAGAGTACTAGTTTAATTAGGACTCTGTCCTCAGAGTCTCAGTTGAATCATAACTCTGTTTTATTCCAATATTTATTATTGTTTTTGTTGTTTTCACAAGTTCTTTCAACTGTTTTTCAGAAAATACCAAAAAAAAATCTAGAGTTTCAGTCTGATCAGGACTCTGTCCCAGAGTCCTAATCCAGTCAGGAGTTTGTTCTAGAGTCTGTTTTTACTTCTATTTTCATTTATTTTCATTTGTTTTTAAAAAATTAGGTCATTTTGTAGAGTCCAGTTAATTCAGGACTCTATTTCAGAGTTCTGATTGAGTTAGGAGTCTAACCCTGACTGTATTTTCTGACTTGTTTTACCATTTTCGATTAAATCTTTTCAAAAACTCCTTCATTTGGCTTTTAAAAACCAAAATCACAGAGTCCTAAAAATCCAGGACTCTAACCCGGAGTTCCAGTTCGCTTGAGACTCTACTTTCAAAACTTTGAATTTCAACTATTGATTTTAACCCCTTTTAAAAGCCATTTTCAATATTTATTTCAAATTTTCAAAACTCTGATGTGGGGTCCACTCAGTTGGCACCATATCCAGAGGAGTTCTGACCCAGTTAGAACTCTATGCCATTTCAAAAACTTTTAATTCCAAGTTTACTTTTGAAAATCTTTTGAAAACTTTCTCAATTTCAAGTTTTAAAATCGCTTTTTGAAAAACTCAAGTAGGGCCCACTCGGGGTGGCGCCATATTCGAGTAAGTCAGGGCTAGACTAGGGTTAGTCAGTGTCTTGGTTAGTATTAGAGGTTTGGAGGAGTCAAAATCAATTTTAAAAATCCATTTTATTTAAGTTTTAAACCATTGGTTTTTAAAGGTTTTAAATTCAGATTTTAAAAACCAAATGTGGGTCCATACTAGATGGTGCCACATTTGGACTTTCTAGGGTTTAATTAGGTGTTAATTAGGGATTAATTAGAGTTCATTTAGGTTAGAATTCTCTAAAAAAATCGTCCTCTTCATGTGGTTGATCAAAAACAATTAAAAAGAGTCCAAAAAAATCAAAACTCTTCCTAAACAAATAAAAAAAAAATCTATAAATAGGGGACCTAAAGGGGGTCAAAAAAAGCTCTTTTTCTCTCAAATTTTTGTAGCTTATCTCTCCTCTCCATCATCTCCACCTTCCTTCATTGCAGCTGCAGCCCCAAGGTGAGTTATTTAATATTATTTTATTATTTGTTTTTAGTTTTTTATGATTTTCAATAGATTTTAGCCTGGAAACTCTTGTGTTCATGGATTTAACCATGGATTTCATCCAAGAACCCCAAAATCAATTCAAGAAGATGATCTAACTTTATTTGATGCTGTTTTTCATGATTCTAATCCATTAGAATCATTTATTGCATTATTTTTTATATTATTAACCGATAAAACATGCGATTTACCCTTTTAATGGGTTAAATCCATGCTTTTAAAGGTAACATCAAATTTCAGCCATTGATTCCCTGTATTTTATTTATTTATTTATTTATCCATGTTTATTACACGTTTTCCAGCATATAAATAATTTTTATTTTACTGTTTTAGTGTTTATTATATTGTTTTTCATTAGTTAATGCATGTTTTCTCAAGTTTCTTAGATTTCTGTGTGTTTTTAGTTTAGAACAGAAAAGAGCATGCTGTTTCGGATTGAAATATTCACTGTTAATTGCTGATTGTTTTATATGTGATACATGCATATGTAAATGAACTACTGCAAAAAAATCAGAGTTTTTTGGATTCGGGAACCCTGTCAGAAAAATCAGACATCAAATCGGGTTTTTAAAGCTTTAAAATCATTGTTAAAATCAGGAAGGTAACTTGCTGTGATGATATTTTTCTCATCCTATATCCGATTTGAGATATGTAAAATGCCATGGATTTATATTGATTATATCTATCTATTGTAAAATTTTGAGATTTTTTAATATCTGTTTAGTATTTTTCCTCTGACAGAAAGTGTGATTTTAAATTTAAAATTCGTTAGGGTTTACCAAAACCCTAATCAGACTTGTGTTATTTATAGATCCCAAACCACAGATCCGATTCATGATCTGTAAAAAGTGAGTATTATTATTTTTTTGTCTACTATTTACTGTT
The DNA here is from genome assembly GCF_984573655.1 of Nuphar pumila. Taxonomy (NCBI): domain Eukaryota; kingdom Viridiplantae; phylum Streptophyta; class Magnoliopsida; order Nymphaeales; family Nymphaeaceae; genus Nuphar; species Nuphar pumila. The sequence continues at coordinate 24,594,728 of NC_143259.1, read as the reverse complement.
AAAATTTCAAAATTTTTTGATTAAGTTTTCTATTTATTTCTGTATTTTCAATCTGAAGTAGTTGTTTTAACCCCTGTTAGGTTTGTTAGATTCTAGTTCAGATTGCCGGAAGGGTTTCTCCCTAACCGGAGATGATTTTTACAATCTGTAAATTGGGAAATCTCTGTTTTCTTCCTAGTTTAGCTTTGTAAAAATTCAGAAGTTTTCATGGAGGATTGACCCATGATTCTGGTCTAACTCTGAAACTGGTTGGTGACCTAGGTTAAAAATAGCTTATTTTAGGTTGTTAATGTAATTTTCGGATTAAAATAATGTTAAAAAATTATTTTTGTAATTCCAATCTGATTTTAGGGTTATAATAAGTGTCTGTGCCAATTTTTATGAAATTTAGAATTCATTTAATGTCTGAATTAATAAAATTGCAAAATAGGATACCTGAAAGATCCAAAAACACTGATAAAATCACAATTTTGGTGATATTTCTTGATTTTCGTGCATAAGTGTGTGTGTTTAGGGTGTTTCATGTTTGATTTTGTGTTTATTTCAATCATAAATCCCAAGTTTTTACCAAAATCTATTTCAGAAAACCCTGATTTCAAGGCCATAGTCTTGCTATCAGGGGTAATTTGGTCATTTGACCTAAATTTCGAAATCCTTAACCCTAGTTTTTATATTTTTAAGCATGTCATATCATATTTAGCTTAGTTTATTTTCATTTAAATTTCAAAAGTTGCATTTTTATAAAATACCTTTCTAAAAACCCTGATTTCAAGGCCATAGTCTTGCTATCAGGGGTATTTTGGTCATGTTGACCCCAATTTCAAAATTTCATATATTATCCTTGTTATTTATTCAATTTGATTTCATATTTTATTAATTTTTATTTAAGGGAATCATGGAAAAGGCTTATATCTAGCAAAATCTAGTAATTTCTAGATATTACTGGATAAACCTAGAAAAGCCAACATATTTTCATTAACCAGTTTTTCTAGTTTTTCAGGAACATTGAAGACTTTATTTTCCTTTATTTCCTGTATTTAAATTTGATTAGTGATGTAAATTAAATGTAACTTTGGAATAAGAATTTAAATTTCTGCTTAGATTAGGATTTGCATTGCATATAGTTTAAACTTTGATACATAACTGCAATGTATGCCTAATTCATGCATTTTTTTTTACCAATTCACTATGGTCTACACGAATGGCACGTGCACTAGCTCTTATAGAGTTGACAAACTCGGTGAAATTTGTATTTATGGCCATAGTCAGAATACGAATGATACCCAGATTTGTAATCTTCGTATTAGCCACATTCAGCCTACACTCTTAGGCTAACTTCAAAATGCACTGCATTTCTCAAAAATACAAAAATATTTTCTCAATTCCTCAAAATCAAGTCTTTCAAACCCATATTCATTCATTTCATTCAATTTGCAAGTTCAAATTCCAAATCAGAAAATCAATTTTCTCAAAATTTTTCTAAGTCTTATTCAAAAATCGATTTTCTCAAAATATGGATTTGCCAATGATATTTCAAGTATTTCCCAAGTTCCAAATTCGATTTTCTAAGTTATATTTTCAATTTCAAAGTTTGAATTCAAAGAAATCAAGCTTTCCAAAGCTATTTCACATTTCTCAAAATCGATTTTCACAAAATCCTTATATTTCTTCAGAAATCGATTTTCACTTTCTCAAATACAGTATCTCAATCATGATTCACGATTTTCAAAGAGTTTATTTTCCAAATATTTTCCAATCTTTAAAGCAAACATCATGTTTTCAAATATGCATTTTCAGAAATTCATAGCACATGCCTGATTCTTTGTGCATTTAGGAATTAGAATATGGTTTAGACAAGTTGAACAGAGCAAAGCAATAGATTGATCCTTGGTTCAATCACCCCTGGTAAAGGCGCCAAGAACGCTTGAACCTCGTACCGACAGACGAGTCTCATTCCTCGGAATTTTCCCGCATTTTAAAACGGAGGCGAGTTATTTTCAAAATCTTTTTCAAAGGTCAGTATGACTCGCAAAAAGTAAAAATTTTGCGATGATAACAGGTTTGGCGACCGTGATGGGACCTGTCTTCGCTTGATCAATCTAATGCTCTGCTTAGTTCAAATTATCAAAATCGATTTCCATGGAATGTCAGCTTTTACTTTATATCATGTGAACCTAGGAGCCTAGACTCAAACCCAGCTGACATGAATTGCATATAGACTAAGTATGGTTTGGTAGGACCATATTGAGGAGAAAATTTTCATGCTCACATAGACTTAGGTCTAATACAACCCTCCTCAATCTAGGTTTGATTGAAAACAATGTTTGCTTCTTCAAAATTTTCAAAAACTCTATCTCTTTAGGTTTTAGAGCCTTCTGATTTGATTGCATGTGCTCATGTTTTCAAAAACCACCCTACCTATATTGTCCCAGTCTTCACGTTGCTGGGCTCTCTTCCAGAACCATAGTTCGGGACAGAGCCTCACAACTGGGCCACCTATTTGGGTTAACACCCCCTGCCACGTACCAAGGGCCATAGTCCAATGTATATCGGCAGGTGCTCAAGGATGTTGGAAAACTTGAACCTAAAACCGAAGGAATTGATTTTATGCCACGTACATCGAGCCTTGGCTTGAGTATATCGGCATAGCATGGTTGGACACAGTTGATCTGAGCCTTTGAGTTAGGATTAAGGTCCTACAGCTATTTCAAAACTTGTGCATTTAGAGTCAGCTTTTAGGGAATGTTGTATGTGCATACTTGTATGTGCAGGATGTAATTGAATGTGTTATAGTCATTTCCTTGTTATTTTTTATATTTTCCCAATTTTCCAAAATACTGGACAATTTTTCAGAAATCCCCAATCCATTTCCATATACTGTCCATGTTTTAAATCTTGGATGATTTTTTAAATACTTTATTTTCCATTTTATGAAGTATTTCTTCATATTTCATCAAACCCTGGACGAATTTCCAAATTTTCCTTAATTTCCTTCAAAACTCTAGGTGATTTTTCATCCTTTCTCTCTTCTGGATCTCGAATTTCTTACTTCATTTTATCCTGCCTGCATTCTTTTCAAAATTCCTATATTTTCCCAAGTCTTATTCTCATTTTCCGTGTTTTCCAGTCTGATGGCATCCAGTCAGCTTGATTCAGTCTTCCCTGAGGGTCACATCTCCTACGAGGTGCGACAAAGTCTTCCCGAGCATCGAGTCCTCAGCACCGGATCCCTCTTTCCCCGGTGGTACTATTTATGGTTCAAGAATTTCTCTCGTATGTTTCCGGACCACTTGGACGATTGTGGGTTAGAACTGGCGTCCGCAGTGGGAAAACAGACAGTCAATGGCAATTTGATCCATGCACTAGCAGAACGGTGCAATCCGAGCACTTCTACCTTCTGGTTCCTGTGGGGCGAGATGACGTTGCTGATAGATGAATTTTCAGAAATTATGGGATTACCTGAGCCAGCTGGTCAGTCTGGAGATCCATTGGAGAAGCAGTTTTTGATTAATGTCAAGGGTCTGAACCTCCGAGACGCTTTAGCTCTCATGACAGGACGTAAGTCTTGGTCTTTGATCGAAGAAGATGGAAATGAATATGTGAGTCTGCTCGAAATCTACAAACAGTATGGGACATTTGTGGAAGTCAGTTCCTTATCTCAAACAACTCGAGAAAGAATTCAGCATGCGATGGTTCTGTACACTGTGGGACTCGCTCTCTTTCCAGATGGACGAAATTACATGGATATCAGGATAGTTCAACTTCTGCGAAGGTGGGGGAGTCGACAGACAAGCCGCCTCTCTATAGCCATGGTCGCACTCGCTTTTCTGTACCGAGGGTTGACCCGCTTCACACTTGGAGAATCGATTTTAGTCGAAGGGTGCACCTATGCATTGCAATCTTGGTTTCTCCAGCATGTGCCAGCCCGAGCCAGCTCATTCAGATATAATGGTGAAAAACTTCTGGCAGTTGTGCGATATCGGTTCTTGATCGACAACCTTCAGAAGGAAGAAGTCGTATGGGACTATTTTGATCGTCAGGAATCACCACCCAGATACACATACGCTTATGGCAAGCGGTTCAGGCTACTTGGCCCCTTCTTCTGCGCCTACTACCATCCGGAGCGGTGTGTCAGGCAGTTCTCTAAGAGACAGAAGCGTGTAGAGATTCGTCTACTATCAGAGATCTTGCCAGAGTTCGATCTCACATCAGATCAGTGGTCCGGAGCATACCATTCTGCCAGACATGGTTGGGATTCTTTTGTTACTCTCACTATTTTTCCTGGTCCTCGAGTGTCCTCTGATTATCAGGAGTGGTGGAAAATTGTCTGTCCCCCTCCCCTTTGTCAAGTGTATTATTAAAATCATATTTTCAATAAAATTCCTTTAATCTTCATTTCATCTTGGTTTGACGACCTCGCCTAGGTAACAAGGCATATTTCCAGTTGTTTATTTTGCAAAAAATGGCAACGCAATTGTCGTAATCCCAGCAACGACTCAATCCCTCGTAATGGGATACTCTTTCAATTGTCTACCAAAATTCTCAACAATATCTTCCTCCAAACCAAATTTCTTTCAAAAGCCTAACCGTCGATTCTGCCTTGCAGAGAGCGTTAGCAATATTCCAGAGAGCGCACCAGTGACATTCAGAAGAATATTTGTGATATTCGATAGTTCATACAAGGTCTGGAAAGAAAACCACATCAGTTGAAGGCATCGCGTACTTAGTCGCGTCAGAAGAGGAAATGGACTCACCCCGTAGTCAGGGTCAGCAAGCAGAGGATGACATGGATCCCCAGATGTACGTCATGTTAAAGAAAATGATGACCAAGATGCTGGCAGAGCAAGCTGAAGCCAGTGCTGAACAGACTCAGATCAAACAGAAGGATAGGGGCCACACAGCCAGGAATGTAAAAATCAGTAAAAAGCAGAATCGTCATGAGGAAATGTCTGATGAGTTAGAATCAGCAGATGATACTGACAAAGAGTATGAAAACAAGCAAGAATTCAAAAGATCGACTCAGGGGCAGGGGTCGGCCTACAAATCCAAGAATCAGTCTGTTGACGACCCTACGCAGTCACAACTCAAAGATGTAATGAAGATGGTTAAGGATCTTCAAGCTCGTGACAAGGGCAAAAGAGTCTTTACAAGTGAAGACTTCTATGATGGACTGGATGGGGATGATGATCTTGATAATCTCCCCAAGAAATTTATCAAGTTTGACGGTTCAGGTGATCCAAAAGCACATCTCGCCCTATTCTTCGCAGAATGTTCCAGGTTCAAGAGGAACAATCGTGCCTTATTTCTCTGCTTTCCTCGCAGTTTGGAAGGTGTCGCAGCAAAGTGGTACTCAGAGCACATTAATCCGATAGAACTGAAAGAGTTCGACAAAGTGGTCAATTTATTTATCGAGCGCTTTCTATTCAATGCTGAAGCACTCCCGACTCTCAGTCATCTCTGCAATCTGAGGCAGAAGGAAAATGAGAAGGCCAGGGATTTCATTCATAGATGAAGATCCGCTTGCAATAAGATGCGTGAGCCAATAGCAGAAGGACATGCACTATCTTTGATCCTGAGCAACTTCTCACAACCCCTGAGGGGACAGATTTCTATATCTCCATCGAAGAGCTTCATAGAACTGACAGAATGAGCCAAATGACTCGAGTTGAGTATGGAGAACGGATCTTATGAAGGTTTTATGTTTACAAAGAATAACAGTCAACAAGAATCAAAGAAGAAAACCCATTTTACCTACTCTGCCAGTAACAACAAGAATCAGAACAAAGGAAATGGGAAAAATCACAGTTATGCTTCAGAAGGGTCAAATCCCAACAAAAGTGATCAGAAAGGCAAGTCGATTATTCAATATGATAGGCAGCCACAACAGACCCTCGAATAGAGATCAAGACCACAGGAAAAGCCGAAGCGGGAAGGATGGAGTTATAACCGCAAGTTTACTCCTCTAGACCAGTCCCTCGAGACAGTATTAGAATATATGCTCGGCAGTGATATGATTAAGCTTCCAAGGGTAGCTGACCCGCCAGTGGTTATGGGAAAAATGAAGGGCAGATTCTGCAAGTTCCACCAAACTGTGGGACATGATACCGAGAACTGTTTCGTTCTCAAAAACATCATACAAGATTATATTGACAAAAATATGTTGGTAGAAGGGGCTAAAGATGAGAAAATGGGAATTCTAAATCAGCCTTTTCTGCAGCACTCAACAACAATGATATCTGATCATCCCTTTTAGCCACAAGATCATATCCAGCCATGCCCTAGCAGCGATATCAAGGTACAGCATCAGGTATTAGTGTTGCATAAAGCCCAGTCTAGTTCTCAAAAGATGGACCTCGTTTCAGCATTCAGTAAGCTGAAAGTTTTGAGAGAGCCCGCTGGAGTATCTCTAGATGTAGCCAAAAGAATGTCGTGGTTACCCAAAAGCTTTGTCAAATCTACTTCGAAAAAAGGGAAAACATCAGAAGAAAAGGTCGATACAGTGCAAAGACCAATCACTGCCCTCTCTAATATCCCTATCCTTGAGTTGGCACGTGCCTCTCCTAAGCATCAG